>NW_027315153.1:60000-63628 GCF_023375885.2 Dermacentor andersoni | reverse complement strand
ACCATTCCTATACTACACGCAACGATGCCGGTTCGCGGACCACGAGAGTAATTAAACTGCCACTCCATCTGTGTGTAGCGTCGCACTTGTTGCGTCGCAAATGGGACAGCCGCTCCAGCAAATTTCTAGTTATGGGCTTCGAGAAAAATTAATGAAAGCAAAAGAAAGAACCAGAATTCCTATTTGTCCGATGTCTCTGAATGATTGTCTCCTGTAAAGAGCCACTTGGGGGGATGGGGGGTAGGATTAGCCGTGGGGTTCGCAATCAATATGAATCCCACTCAAAGCCAACACTGGATTTTGGAGTTCACTATCGCTTGGATCCGTAAACCACCGCGGCCACGCAAGCTCGCCCTGCCGCCGAAATCCGCTGCCCAAGTGGAAGAAAGATTCCCTATGAAAGAAAAATAGAGTGCCCGATTTCTGGCAACTACTGTGCAGCCTTTGTGTACACATTTTCGCAGCAGTGGGACCGAGCGCCTCGAAAACAAACTTGTCGTATGCCCAAATGTGGCGAAATATATTCAAGGGTTAAAAGGTGCCTCATCTTTCTAACCTGTATGTTACGAAGACCTGTTGCTACCTTTTCATCATGAACATCATCATCATCATCATCCTGGCTACGCCCACTGCAGGGCAAAGGCATCTGCCATGATCCTCCAAGTACCCCGGTCAGGTGCCGATTGTCGCCATGTAGTCCCTAATCTAATCTGCCCTCCTAACTTTCTGCCACCCCCTGCTACGCTTCCCTCCTCTTGGAATTCAGTCTGTAACCCTTAATGGCCACCGGTTATCTTCCCCCCAGATTGCATGCCCTGCGCATGCCCATTTGTTTTTCCTGGTTTAAACTTTGGTGTCATTAACGAGCGTTTCTTCTCGCACACCCCAATCTGCTCTATTCCGATCCCCCCGTGACGCCACACCCATCATCCTTCTTTCCAGAGCCCGTTGCGTCGCCCTCAGTTACCCTTCGGTAATCCTCAAAGCTTTTTGTTGGGGCACTCGTGGCATCTTTCTCGTTTAATGAAGTCAAATTTTTTTCAGTTTTGGGGGAAAACTCAATGAGCTAGGCGCGATTGTGTCCCTGGCGCCGCTCTCAACAAGATGGCGGCGCCCATGCTTTTTGCCTGCAGGTTCGGCCCTACGCAGAACACGCCTGCCGGGCAGTGTAGCCACGTTGAAGGGGCAAAGCGTAGTGCAGTGAAGCGCTTGCTCGGGCGAAAAACGCAAATATGAGCCAAACAGGAATTTCCATTATTGGAAATTCCAGTTCAGTTTGCGCATTGCGTTCGCCTAAGGTAAAGAACACAAATGCGAGTGCCACAGCAGTCAAGTCAAAGCTTAGGATTGCGTATCATTTTTTTTTTTTTTTTTCTTTTCGTGCCTTTTACTCCTGGCCTGCGTGGCCCTAGCGCGCATGCACACGAAAGTAATGAAATGCTGAAAACACGAAATAATGCGGTGCGGCTGTATCATATCTATTTTGTGCGCTTTGTTCTTTGTGGACTACAGCGGTGTGCGTCATGAGAAAGTTTCGGTGCCCTTCTTGGGTGACCAGTGAAGCTATATTTAAAACCACATTGATTTGTACGGTTATTGCTACAAACTGCGTGTGGGTGTTTTTCTTTTTCGCTGCCAACGATGGGTTATCGCAACCGCGATCGGTTCTGCTGCTACGCTAGACGCGTGCTTGCCAACGGTTGGCTCTATACGCGACCCGCGACGCGTGGTCGGCACATTCAAGCAGTCAATTGCAAACCGTTCCAAGAAAAAGGATGTACTCCACTTGCCACCTAGTTCGACGATTGTACTTTCTGACCCTCGAGGAAGCGCCGCCTTCCCACGTTTTCTATAATACGATAAGATTCAGAGCGACCGCGACCACTTGTCTTTGTCAATATCTCGGAAACGCTTTCTTTGTTTTCTTTTTTTTTTTTTAAATCCAGATACTCAGACGCGCCCGTGTTCACGCGCACTTGTTCTCTCCGATAAGCAGGGAAGCTCGGTTGGGGTGGTGTCGGGCCTTGCGCATGCGCTGCTGAGCTCGTCGCTTCGCCGGCCGGTCGATGCTGGCGCGGTACTGGTAATGAACTTCGACGTGCATGGTGAAACGTCACTTTGTATTGCCACTGTAGACTAGCAATGCAATGTGTTTGCGAGCGATTGGATAAATGAGAAAGCGTGCACTGTCTACAGTTCATGCCCCTCTAGAGTAGTGGAAATGTTGCTCCAAGTGTTAGGTTTGTAATTTGCGCCTACGAACATGAACTAAACAAAGAAAATGGTCTGCAGCCGCCTTCGCTTCATAAAATTCCCGTACGAAGAAATTTCCGTGCGCGAATGAGAGAGCAAAAGAGAGAAACCATGTTAAGAAGAATGGCTGCCTTTTACGTGATCTCGCGCATGAAACCAGACGATAGATTAATTTTAGCCGTTCATTTTGATTTGCCGAATGTAAACCGGAACACTTTCTCCACGCGGTCTTCAGATTTGAATGGCAATCAATCACATCCTTTCTTTTTTTTTTTTTTTTCTGTTTCTTTCTATCTGGAACCGAAAGAATTCAGAACGCCATTTCAATCTTAGATTCGATTAGATATCGCGACTGGTATGCTGAAATATCACGCCTTATCTGGTGTTAACCTTCTTGATCACGGCAATAAAAAATCGCCAGTTCCCGAACTTTAATCGCGCCGAAGATGAACCGATATGCTGGATTCTTATTGTCATGATTTTATAGAAAGCGCTGGTTCTATGGCTAGCTTTGAGGAAAAGAAAAACATCGTTCAGGAATGTATAACTCTAAACAACTAAAAAAAAAAATCTGCCGGCAATTGGTACTACAACGAGAGTACTGAGAATACTGGAAAAGATGAAATCCAATCATGCTGAACTGAACTGAGATTATTTCATCAAGACATGCCCCGAAAAACGTGGCCACTTTCAATGATAATTTCAAATGTGATTTCTTTCTTTTTTTTTTTTCTTTTTTTTTTTTTTTACGACGGATAATAATTATCTTTCCAATGGCGGATGTGAAAATTTCAGAGCACGTCATTTTCGAAATCCCAAGGCCCCGGACGCATTCTCTCTTCTTTAAGTATTTTGGTGGTGCACACGGAGGAAAATTTCGCGCACGTAATTTATAAACTAGTAGTTGATTTTCTAGAAGAACACAAAGTGCTGACAAACGGCCAACCAGGACACAATTAAATTGGTATTACGCACGGTTTCGAAGCCGCGGTAACAAAAGGGTAACAAAGGGACGTTCATTTCGTGGTGTCGATTTCACGTCTCTCACAATAAAAAAAAAAAAAATAATAATAATAAAAACTACTGCATAAAATAGGTTTTCCCAAACTGGATGGTTTCGATCAGCTTTTGAACAGCCCTTCCTTAAATTGAGTTGGCGTTGATTGAGCAGGTGCGGGCCTCTGCTGTTTTGGATTTTTGTAAATGGCATCAGTACTGGACAGTCCGTTCACTTGAGGATCAAAGGAGAAACCCCCCAAAAAAATATCATATCGTGGTGAGAGACGTGGCAGATGAGTACAATTATCGGCAGAAAAAAAAAAAGGAAAACCGCCTCGTACTCAGAAGCCGCTCCTCTCACGTGTGAAGCTTCAAA
>NW_027315153.1:42500-55000 GCF_023375885.2 Dermacentor andersoni | reverse complement strand
GGCCCACCCGTTTTACTCTAAGCGGTTTCACGTACTCTTGAACTCTCTCTTCAAAGTTCTTTTCAACTTTCCCTCACGGTACTTGTGAACTATCGGTCTCTCGGTCGTATTTAGCCTTAGATGGAGTTTACCACCCACTTAGGGCTGCACTCTCAAGCAACCCGACTCACGGGAGGCTTCATCCCGGGCGCGCAACGGCGGAGACGGGCCTGGCACCCACTCTGGGACAAGCCCCTGTCAGGGGGACTTGCACCGTCGCAAACACCCGAGAACGTCGCCTCCCATACACCACATTTCCCGACCGCCTGCAAGGACGGGGGATTCGGTGCTGGGCTCGGTCCCGTTTCGCTCGCAGCTACTCGGGGAATCCCTGTTGGTTTCTTTTCCTCCGCTTAGTGATATGCTTAAATTCAGCGGGTTGTCTCGCCTGATCTGAGGTCGACAACGGATACATCGCTTTCGCCCATTCCAGCACGACCGAGTACGACGCCCTGCCACGTCCTTACGGACGAGGCTGGCAGGCGGCACAACGCCTGCGCGCGTGCGTCATACGAGCGGTATGCCGAAAAGGACTCGACACGTTCGAAAACCCAGCGCCAACCGAGTGCGACGCCCTACCACGTCCTTCGCCCAACACGGAGCTACTTATAGACGAGGCTGGCAGGCGGTGAACCGCCTGCGCGCGTGCGGCGCACGAGCAGTTGCGTGGTAAGCGACCGTGTCTGAAGCCCAAACACCACCGAGGCAAAGATCGCCTTAGCAGCGCGCCGCTTCAGCGGGCACCGCAGGGGCGACTAAAACCTGGCGGGAGGCATCGTCTCGTGTAGCGTCGCCCCTGCCCCAACTGGAGTGGCCCAGTCTTTAGGGGACAGAGACTGCGAAGCACTTGGACCGACGGCGGACTACGACGGAACGCTTCAGCTCCGCCAACGGGGCACCCACGCTCTCGAAGGAGACATTTTCCGTTTCGCGGCAATTCTCCGCCGTGCCGTGACTCTTCTCGCTCGCAGACGGCGCTGTCGCGTCGAACCGCTTTCGGGGGCCACCCTTCTCCTCCCCGCTCCTCGCAAGAATCTGCCGATTCCCATTCCTGCGACGAAGCCCGGAAGGGCGCCCACACAGCTGCGGTGACGTGAACGAGCGACCAGCTCTGGAGCTCGACGTACTTCGAAGGCAAACAGCGCAAATTGCGATCGCGCTGGCTTTGCGCACGGCGCGGGAATCGGCCGGCGTTTCATTCCCACGTTTTCCGTGCACGCAAGCGTGCGCTTCCGACTCTCTCGCAAACGTGCGCGCTACATGGCAACAGACGTTCGCGCCTCGTGCTTGGACCGCTCTTTCCCTGCAGGTATCCGACTCCATCCTGCGGCGGTCTTACTAGAGGCGCGCACTCGTCACGCTGCAGTAGTATTGCCTCGTTTCCGTCTTTTCGAAGAATTGGCACAACGGTTTGCCACCGTCTCCCTCTCGTGAGGCCGCTGGCGCGTGGCTTTAGCGCTCAACGTACTGTCCATGATGCCGACGCGGTCAAAACGAGTCGACGGACGCACGTTCCCTGTGCGCCGAAGTCTCTCTTGATATGTGATCCGACCCTCAGACAGACGAAGCCAAGGGAAGACCCAAGGCCGCAATGTGCGTTCAAAGAATCAGTGCTCAGTGTGTCCTGCAATTCACACCAAGTCTCGCAGCTGGCTGCGTTCTTCATCGACCCGAGAACCGAGTGATCCACCGCTTAGAGTCGTGAAAAATAGTTTGTTCAATTCAGTACAGTACAACCAGGGTTTTAGGCACGTGGCGTCTCCCTGTGTGTGGTTTCGAAGAGCGCCTTTCGGCGTGCGCTCCTCCAGTCTCGCTCTTTCGGCGGCCGCGTCTCAGCAGCTGAAAGCCTAATGGCACTCCACTCCTGCTACTCGCGCGTGTGTTTTGCGCCCACGCCTTCCTCGCTTGCCCTCGAGGCACCTTATGCCGTTTGCGCGCACTCGAAGCCGGTTTTACCTGCCAACCATCCACCGGACCCGTGTGTCTCGTGTGCACGTTCACATCGCTCCACTAAAAATTGCAAAGAGCGACAGAGCCATGATTAGGGCTAAGCCGCTGTGGAGTCTTTAACGGCTACACGGCCACGGGCAGGGCTTCACCCCCATCGACGTGCTTCGCTTCAGTCAGCAGTAGGTTCATAGAAGGGCCTCAAACACACACACACACTTTCGCATCGGCAGATCGCCGCAGCATAACCGCTGTTGATCCAACAGCCTACTTGAGACGAAAGACAAGAGCCCGGCGCGCGTACTCGCGCAGCTCTCCAAAACCACTCGGCCAGTGCCAGGGACGGCTCCCTGCGCCGGCGCCACAACAAGTCTACTTGAGGCGGAAGACGAAGCCAGCAAGGGCCTGGCCGCAAGTGCGTTCGAAACCGGGACTACAGTCCCTCGTCTGTCCGTACTTCCTCTTTCGACGTGCGGCGCCTTCCCAAAGCGCACAAGTCCGCTAACCGCAGAACGCTTCCGACGTAGCAAAGCCGCGTTTCCTTCGGTACTTCGCAGCAACGCCGCCTTTCCCTCGGCGGCGGGCGAATAGCCTGCAGACGTCGTCGCATTAAACCGCGATCTCGACACCTCGCGCGTCACGAGCAGGAGCCGACCGGCAGCCTCCGGCCCTTTCGGACTCGGTGGCATTTGCCGCGGAGGACGGGAGAGCACTTTAGGCCACGGTTCCTTCCGTACTTGGCAGCCGCACCCTCATACCGACAGTTCCATGACCGACCGAGCGCCACACCGTTCCTTTAGTACTTGGGTGGCAACAAAGTCGGGTCGTTACTCCATACTCGCCGCAGGAAGCGACCGGCAGCCGCCAGCCTTTTCAGACTCGGCAGCGTTTGCCGCGGAGGACGGGAGAGCGCTCGCACCACGGTTCCGTGTGTGTACTAAGCGGCAGCGGCATTAGCTCTCGACCGTCAGTTCCTTGACCGACCGCACGCTTCGCCGTTCCCCTCGTACTGGGCAAAGCAGCAGGTCGGGTCGTCTTACTCCCATTCCGCGCAAGAGCGCCAAAGCGGACAGAAAGCCCACCCAGTGTGCGTTACGCCGTTTCTACCCGCGGGCGCGGCCAAGCCAACCGTCCAAGGTTGCAGCCGGCGTCCACTGGGCGCAACAAATTTGGCACGGGGCGCCCCTCAAAATTCAGGCAGTCCCCGGCATGTTCGGGTATAGCCGTCCCCGCGTCCAAGCGGGGCCAGCGGCGGAAAGCGTCGGGCGCAGCGAGCTGCTTCACCCACACGGGGTAGAAACAATGGCGCTCGCCACCCTTCACAATCCGGTAATGATCCTTCCGCAGGTTCACCTACGGAAACCTTGTTACGACTTTTACTTCCTCTAAATGATCAAGTTTGGTCATCTTTCCAACAGACCGGCGCAACCGAAAGGCCGCGCCGGACATCGGTCCGAAGACCTCACTAAATCATTCAATCGGTAGTAGCGACGGGCGGTGTGTACAAAGGGCAGGGACGTAATCAACGCGAGCTTATGACTCGCGCTTACTGGGAATTCCTCGTTCAAGGGGAACAATTGCAAGCCCCTATCCCAATCACGAAAGAAGTTCCACGGGTTACCCAGTCCTTTCAGACAGGGATAAAGACACGCTGCTTCCTTCAGTGTAGCGCGCGTGCGGCCCCGGACATCTAAGGGCATCACAGACCTGTTATTGCTCTGTTTCGTGCGGCTAGGAGCCGCTTGTCCCTCTAAGAAGGTTGTAAGGTGCTGGGAACCCCGCACCTATTTAATAGGCTAGAGTCTCGTTCGTTATCGGAATTAACCAGACAAATCGCTCCACCAACTAAGAACGGCCATGCACCACCATCCACCGAATCAAGAAAGAGCTCTCAATCTGTCAATCCTCCCAGTGTCCGGGCCGGGTAAGTTTTCCCGTGTTGAGTCAAATTAAGCCGCAGGCTCCACTCCTGGTGGTGCCCTTCCGTCAATTCCTTTAAGTTTCAGCTTTGCAACCATACTTCCCCCGGAACCCAAACACTTTGGTTTCCCGGAAGCTGCCCGCCGAGTCATTTGAGTAACTCAGGCGGATCGCTGGTTGGCATCGTTTATGGTCAGAACTAGGGCGGTATCTGATCGCCTTCGAACCTCTGACTTTCGTTCTTGATCAAAGAAAACATTCTTGGCAAATGCTTTCGCAGTAGTTCGTCTTGCGACGGTCCAAGAATTTCACCTCTAGCGCCGCAATACGAATGCCCCCGTCTGTCCCTCTTAATCATTACCTCGTATTCCAAAAACCAACAGAACAGAAACGAGGTCTTGTTCTATTATTCCATGCAAGTTTATTCAGGCGACTCGCCTGCGTTGAGCACTCTAATTTTTTCAAAGTAAAAGCACCGGCCTTCTCGAGGCACACAATGAAGTGCACCAAGAAAGGACCGGCATGATGTTCAGTCCGAGCCGTCGCATCGGGTAGATGCACTACTCGTCTGGAACTGAGATCCAACTACGAGCTTTTTAACCGCAGCAGCTTTAGTATACGCTATTGGAGCTGGAATTACCGCGGCTGCTGGCACCAGACTTGCCCTCCAATTGATCCTCGTTAAAGGATTTAGAGTGTACTCATTTCAATTACGGGGCCTCAAAAGAGTCCCGTATTGTTATTTTTCGTCACTACCTCCCCGTGCCGGGAGTGGGTAATTTGCGCGCCTGCTGCCTTCCTTGGATGTGGTAGCCGTTTCTCAGGCTCCCTCTCCGGAATCGAACCCTGATTCTCCGTTACCCGTAACAACCATGGTAAGCAAGTAACCTACCATCGAAAGTTGATAAGGCAGACACTTGAAAGAAACGTCGCCGGCTCGTGGCCATGCGATCAGCACAAAGTTATCCAGAGTCACCACACAATACGGGCCGAAACCCGATCGATCTTGGTCTAATAAAAGCACCCGTCGCCCAAAGGGCTTCAGGCTCACTGCATGTATTAGCTCTAGAATTGCCACAGTTATCCAAGTAGGAAGAAACGATCTAAGGAACCATAACTGATTTAATGAGCCATTCGCGGTTTCGCCTTATTTCGGCATGTACTTAGACATGCATGGCTTAATCTTTGAGACAAGCATATGATTACTGGCAGGATCAACCAGGTAATCGTTCAACTGCGCGTCCAGCCTTTCAAGCAGGCCGGACGCCGTTTTTGCGATGCCGAGGCCACCTTCAGGCGCCCCAACACGCTTCGTTCTCGCAAAGGGTAGCACTTTGCACAGTCCGAGACGACGGCGTTCGAGCTCGCTACGGCGCCCTCCCCGCAGGGCCGGGTATCGCCACGCGGCAAGAAGCACGCAACATTCTCGATAGACCGGTTGTGTCGACTCGATCGCGGCTTGCGGTTTCTCTCGAGCCCGCAGCACTGGTGGACCGACCGACACTTGCAACGTAGCCGAGACGGCAAAGCCGCTAGGCGACGGGTCACGCCCGCGCCTTCGGCGCTTTCGTATTTGATTCGTCCGAGGACGATGCGGAACACACTTCGATATCGTGGAAAAAGCGTCGTCCGACAACCAGCCCCTAACGCATCAAGCGGATGAGGCTGCAGACGTCAGCTGTGGGATCCACGGGAGCGATACCGGGGACACGCTTGACGGGCACGAAGCCCGCCGCATATCAAACACCCAGGTCGCTTTGGGGGCGACTGCTCTCTGGGACCCCCATATAATAGCAGCGATAAGTACCCAGACCTCCATGGGGCCGTACTCGTGCCACTTTCGACGAGCGTTTGGCGAAAATCGTGCCGCCTCGTAACGCCGCGAGCAAGATTGAAAGCTTACGTCGGCAGCACAATGCCGAAGTCGTGAAAGCGCAGCGCGTCTACCGAATGCGCGAACGGCAATTTCTCGCTAATGGCCAGTACGGTTTCCTGCACAATTGCCTTTCTGTCGCCCTACGGGGCCCCCGGCCGATCGATTCGAGGCACGCTAGCACGGCCCCTTCGCCATTTCCGAGCACGAGTGCGAACAGTGCGGGCGGCGTGCTCGACGCCCCGGCTGACGTCGTTTCGGACTTTGTCTCTTCGCGTGCTCGCGGCAACGCCGCGGCCAACGACGACGTCTGCGCGGTTCTTTGCCGGTTCCCGGCGTGCTATAGTGCAGCCCTCTGCAGGGTGACACCGGCTCCGTCGTGGCCGTGCGGCGGCTTGTACGCAAAAGTTGCGTCAAAGGCGTCGCGCTCGCGCCGCCCCGGCACACGCGGTTTCGGACTTTGTCTCTTCCAGCGCTCGCGTAGTCGTGGGCACGATTGTCGACTTCGGAACGGTGCGCGGACACCGCCACGAGCACGCGCAAGACGAAAATCGCACTACGGTACAATGTCGGCCGGGGCCCTACGGCCCCTTACAGTAGCAGCGATAAGTGCCCAGACCTCCATGGGGCCGTACTCGTGCGACGCGGCGGCGTACTGCGCCGAGCCGAGCGCCAATATTTGGCTTTTGCAGGGCGGATTCGAGCTCTGGCGATTGCCGCGGTACCGCCGCTCACCGATTCAAGGCACGCTAGCGCGGCCCCTTCGCCATTTCCGAGCACGCGTGCGAACAGTGCGGGCGGCGTGCTCGACGCCCCGGCTGACGTCGTTTCGGACTTTGTCTCTTCGCGTGCTCGCGGCAACGCCGCGGCCAACGACGACGTCTGCGCGGTTCTTTGCCGGTTCCCGGCGTGCTATAGTGCAGCCCTCTGCAGGGTGACACCGGCTCCGTCGTGGCCGTGCGGCGGCTTGTACGCAAAAGTTGCGTCAAAGGCGTCGCGCTCGCGCCGCCCCGGCACACGCGGTTTCGGACTTTGTCTCTTCCAGCGCTCGCGTAGTCGTGGGCACGATTGTCGACGTCGGAACGGTGCGCGGACTACGCCACGAGCACGCGCAAGCCGAAAATCGCACTACGGTACAATGTCGGCCGGGGCCGTACGGCCCCTTACAGTAGCAGCGATAAGTGCCCAGACCTCCATGGGGCCGTACTCGTGCGACGCGGCCGCGTACTGCGCCGAGCCGAGCGCCAATATTTGGCTTTTGCAGGGCGGATTCGAGCTCTGGCGATCGCCGCGGTACCGCCGCTCACCGATTCAAGGCACGCTAGCGCGGCCCCTTCGCCATTTCCGAGCACGCGTGCGAACAGTGCGGGCGGCGTGCTCGACGCCCCGGCTGACGTCGTTTCGGACTTTGTCTCTTCGCGTGCTCGCGGCAACGCCGCGGCCAACGACGACGTCTGCGCGGTTCTTTGCCGGTTCCCGGCGTGCTATAGTGCAGCCCTCTGCAGGGTGACACCGGCTCCGTCGTGGCCGTGCGGCGGCTTGTACGCAAAAGTTGCGTCAAAGGCGTCGCGCTCGCGCCGCCCCGGCACACGCGGTTTCGGACTTTGTCTCTTCCAGCGCTCGCAACCATGTCGGGGCCGACGCCGACGACTGCGTGGTGTTTCAACGATTGCCGGCGTGACACAATGCAGCTGCGTGCGGGATGCCAGCGATTCCGTCGTGTCCGTGCGGCGGCTTGTACGCAAAAGTTGCGTCAAAGGCGTCGCGCTCGCGCCGCCCCGGCACACGCGGTTTCGGACTTTGTCTCTTCCAGCGCTCGCGTAGTCGTGGGCACGATTGTCGACGTCGGAACGGTGCGCGGACTACGCCACGAGCACGCGCAAGCCGAAAATCGCACTACGGTACAATGTCGGCCGGGGCCGTACGGCCCCTTACAGTAGCAGCGATAAGTGCCCAGACCTCCATGGGGCCGTACTCGTGCGACGCGGCGGCGTACTGCGCCGAGCCGAGCGCCAATATTTGGCTTTTGCAGGGCGGATTCGAGCTCTGGCGATCGCCGCGGTACCGCCGCTCACCGATTCAAGGCACGCTAGCGCGGCCCCTTCGCCATTTCCGAGCACGCGTGCGAACAGTGCGGGCGGCGTGCTCGACGCCCCGGCTGACGTCGTTTCGGACTTTGTCTCTTCGCGTGCTCGCGGCAACGCCGCGGCCAACGACGACGTCTGCGCGGTTCTTTGCCGGTTCCCGGCGTGCTATAGTGCAGCCCTCTGCAGGGTGACACCGGCTCCGTCGTGGCCGTGCGGCGGCTTGTACGCAAAAGTTGCGTCAAAGGCGTCGCGCTCGCGCCGCCCCGGCACACGCGGTTTCGGACTTTGTCTCTTCCAGCGCTCGCAACCATGTCGGGGCCGACGCCGACGACTGCGTGGTGTTTCAACGATTGCCGGCGTGACACAATGCAGCTGCGTGCGGGATGCCAGCGATTCCGTCGTGGCGGTGCGGCGGCTTGTACGCAAAAGTTGCGTCAAAGGCGTCGCGCTCGCACCGCCCCGGCACACGTGGTTTCGGACTTTGTCTCTTCGAGCGCTCGCAGCGATGTCGAGGCGATCGCTTACGTCTGCACGGTTTCCGGTGTGCTACAATGCAGCAGTCTGCCGCACTACACCTCTTGGTTGCCGAGGCCAGCACGGCAATTTACTGAAGCGAGCGCATTGCGCCCAGGCGGCAGCGGACTTTGTGCTTTCGGGAGTGCTCTTGCTGTAAAATTTGAACGGCTGCAGCTGCGCGAAGCAAGTGTACCTATTTTCACTCTCTCTCTGTCTGCCTTTGAGGCGACTGTAATTTCACTTTAAACGCAACTGGAGGCGGGAGCAACCTGATGAGAGTAGGTGGACTTCGGTACATGTTGTAATTTAGAAATTGCTTTCAAGCTTTGAGGACATACACCTTCGCGCCATCTGCTTTCCCCGTCTCTTTGGCACTTTATAGTATGTGCTGCATGCTCTGCATTCCAAAGAAACACGCCTGTGTCTCTCCCTCTCTCACGTTCTTCTTCTTTTTGTAGCTGCTGTTGTAGAAGATGCTATGCTCTTTAATCGCTGTAACATAGAGTGCTTGCACAAGCCAACAACTGTTGCGCGTTTTTTTTTTTTTTTTTTCTCTTCCCAAGACGTTTCTGCCATTATTCACTAACTCTCGTTCTTAGTATGCAATGGAGCGTTAGCTCGCGCCATCTACCTTTCTTTCTGTATTGCAAAGTCCGCAGGTTTTCCTAGTTCCGTACACAGATGGCGCTAATGCGTTTTGGCGCCAGGTTCGAACGACCTCGCTGTACTCGTGTTTCCCATTTGAATGTTTCAAAGGGGTTTGCGACAGGGGGTGGTTCTTGTGCAAGGCTGAGCTTTCCAGCTGCGTTTAAGCTATGCTAGCATGTGTGCGTATATATATATATATATATATATAAATACACAAACACACACACACACACACACACACACACATGCATATATACATACACACACACGGTAATGGTAAAGATGATGAGGTAGCACTTTTTTTTTTTTTTTTACAATGCCTGTGTTTCAGATGGCGATCTTTCTCCCCTCTATGTTTCCGGTGGGAAGGAGTGTGCAGCGTTTTCTATATTTATTTTGTCATTCACTTCTATGTTGCTCGTCTTCGTACATGGGGCATGCTACCTAATTCTACCGGTCGATTCGACACGTTGCGATCCGTCCCGGCCTGTGCCGTATCAAAATTTTCAGTGGGCCTTGCGGTAAATAAAAAGAAATGAAGGAAATGCGCGTAGTATATTACAATTGCACACGGGCTTGAAACGAAGCCCTCAAGGAAGGTCACCTTGAGCGGTCGCATTCAGACGGAAGTAAGCATTCCCCTGGCGCGTTTTTTTCCGCTCGCCTGTTCCGTTTTCTACGAGGTTGCCTTGGTTGGTTTCGCGTTACAAGCAAGCTTGCACTCGGGTCTCGTTTCTACGCGACAGCGTTTCGTTAACAGCGAAAGACTGAGGCGTTGCGAGTTCATCCGTGAGATAGGGAGCGTTGAGTCTGTACACAGGCTGAATTTTATAATATTGCCCACGCTGTTGCTGAGGTTACCCATGTCGGCAGGGCGCCCACAAGGCAGTAGTACAATGAAGTGAAGTGAAGGACATCGCTTCTCGGCCTTTTGGCTAAGATCAAAGTGTAGTATCTGTTCTTATCAGCTTAATATCTGATACGGGTTCTATATGGACCCACGATATTAAACCTATTTTTGGAAGTTGGCGGAGTGCTTGAAGCCTGCTTCACCTCCGCCGCAGGTCGGCCCGGTATTGCACTACCTCCGGGATCGGCCCCGCTCACTTAGGTGAGACTTCATTCAATCAAAATGAAGAGCACAAGCTCAACGCGAGCAGTGACTTGACACGCACCATTCCTATACTACACGCAACGATGCCGGTTCGCGGACCACGAGAGTAATTAAACTGCCACTCCATCTGTGTGTAGCGTCGCACTTGTTGCGTCGCAAATGGGACAGCCGCTCCAGCAAATTTCTAGTTATGGGCTTCGAGAAAAATTAATGAAAGCAAAAGAAAGAACCAGAATTCCTATTTGTCCGATGTCTCTGAATGATTGTCTCCTGTAAAGAGCCACTTGGGGGGATGGGGGGTAGGATTAGCCGTGGGGTTCGCAATCAATATGAATCCCACTCAAAGCCAACACTGGATTTTGGAGTTCACTATCGCTTGGATCCGTAAACCACCGCGGCCACGCAAGCTCGCCCTGCCGCCGAAATCCGCTGCCCAAGTGGAAGAAAGATTCCCTATGAAAGAAAAATAGAGTGCCCGATTTCTGGCAACTACTGTGCAGCCTTTGTGTACACATTTTCGCAGCAGTGGGACCGAGCGCCTCGAAAACAAACTTGTCGTATGCCCAAATGTGGCGAAATATATTCAAGGGTTAAAAGGTGCCTCATCTTTCTAACCTGTATGTTACGAAGACCTGTTGCTACCTTTTCATCATGAACATCATCATCATCATCATCCTGGCTACGCCCACTGCAGGGCAAAGGCATCTGCCATGATCCTCCAAGTACCCCGGTCAGGTGCCGATTGTCGCCATGTAGTCCCTAATCTAATCTGCCCTCCTAACTTTCTGCCACCCCCTGCTACGCTTCCCTCCTCTTGGAATTCAGTCTGTAACCCTTAATGGCCACCGGTTATCTTCCCCCCAGATTGCATGCCCTGCGCATGCCCATTTGTTTTTCCTGGTTTAAACTTTGGTGTCATTAACGAGCGTTTCTTCTCGCACACCCCAATCTGCTCTATTCCGATCCCCCCGTGACGCCACACCCATCATCCTTCTTTCCAGAGCCCGTTGCGTCGCCCTCAGTTACCCTTCGGTAATCCTCAAAGCTTTTTGTTGGGGCACTCGTGGCATCTTTCTCGTTTAATGAAGTCAAATTTTTTTCAGTTTTGGGGGAAAACTCAATGAGCTAGGCGCGATTGTGTCCCTGGCGCCGCTCTCAACAAGATGGCGGCGCCCATGCTTTTTGCCTGCAGGTTCGGCCCTACGCAGAACACGCCTGCCGGGCAGTGTAGCCACGTTGAAGGGGCAAAGCGTAGTGCAGTGAAGCGCTTGCTCGGGCGAAAAACGCAAATATGAGCCAAACAGGAATTTCCATTATTGGAAATTCCAGTTCAGTTTGCGCATTGCGTTCGCCTAAGGTAAAGAACACAAATGCGAGTGCCACAGCAGTCAAGTCAAAGCTTAGGATTGCGTATCATTTTTTTTTTTTTTTTTCTTTTCGTGCCTTTTACTCCTGGCCTGCGTGGCCCTAGCGCGCATGCACACGAAAGTAATGAAATGCTGAAAACACGAAATAATGCGGTGCGGCTGTATCATATCTATTTTGTGCGCTTTGTTCTTTGTGGACTACAGCGGTGTGCGTCATGAGAAAGTTTCGGTGCCCTTCTTGGGTGACCAGTGAAGCTATATTTAAAACCACATTGATTTGTACGGTTATTGCTACAAACTGCGTGTGGGTGTTTTTCTTTTTCGCTGCCAACGATGGGTTATCGCAACCGCGATCGGTTCTGCTGCTACGCTAGACGCGTGCTTGCCAACGGTTGGCTCTATACGCGACCCGCGACGCGTGGTCGGCACATTCAAGCAGTCAATTGCAAACCGTTCCAAGAAAAAGGATGTACTCCACTTGCCACCTAGTTCGACGATTGTACTTTCTGACCCTCGAGGAAGCGCCGCCTTCCCACGTTTTCTATAATACGATAAGATTCAGAGCGACCGCGACCACTTGTCTTTGTCAATATCTCGGAAACGCTTTCTTTGTTTTCTTTTTTTTTTTTTAAATCCAGATACTCAGACGCGCCCGTGTTCACGCGCACTTGTTCTCTCCGATAAGCAGGGAAGCTCGGTTGGGGTGGTGTCGGGCCTTGCGCATGCGCTGCTGAGCTCGTCGCTTCGCCGGCCGGTCGATGCTGGCGCGGTACTGGTAATGAACTTCGACGTGCATGGTGAAACGTCACTTTGTATTGCCACTGTAGACTAGCAATGCAATGTGTTTGCGAGCGATTGGATAAATGAGAAAGCGTGCACTGTCTACAGTTCATGCCCCTCTAGAGTAGTGGAAATGTTGCTCCAAGTGTTAGGTTTGTAATTTGCGCCTACGAACATGAACTAAACAAAGAAAATGGTCTGCAGCCGCC
>NW_027315153.1:22500-35000 GCF_023375885.2 Dermacentor andersoni | reverse complement strand
CGAAGGCAAACAGCGCAAATTGCGATCGCGCTGGCTTTGCGCACGGCGCGGGAATCGGCCGGCGTTTCATTCCCACGTTTTCCGTGCACGCAAGCGTGCGCTTCCGACTCTCTCGCAAACGTGCGCGCTACATGGCAACAGACGTTCGCGCCTCGTGCTTGGACCGCTCTTTCCCTGCAGGTATCCGACTCCATCCTGCGGCGGTCTTACTAGAGGCGCGCACTCGTCACGCTGCAGTAGTATTGCCTCGTTTCCGTCTTTTCGAAGAATTGGCACAACGGTTTGCCACCGTCTCCCTCTCGTGAGGCCGCTGGCGCGTGGCTTTAGCGCTCAACGTACTGTCCATGATGCCGACGCGGTCAAAACGAGTCGACGGACGCACGTTCCCTGTGCGCCGAAGTCTCTCTTGATATGTGATCCGACCCTCAGACAGACGAAGCCAAGGGAAGACCCAAGGCCGCAATGTGCGTTCAAAGAATCAGTGCTCAGTGTGTCCTGCAATTCACACCAAGTCTCGCAGCTGGCTGCGTTCTTCATCGACCCGAGAACCGAGTGATCCACCGCTTAGAGTCGTGAAAAATAGTTTGTTCAATTCAGTACAGTACAACCAGGGTTTTAGGCACGTGGCGTCTCCCTGTGTGTGGTTTCGAAGAGCGCCTTTCGGCGTGCGCTCCTCCAGTCTCGCTCTTTCGGCGGCCGCGTCTCAGCAGCTGAAAGCCTAATGGCACTCCACTCCTGCTACTCGCGCGTGTGTTTTGCGCCCACGCCTTCCTCGCTTGCCCTCGAGGCACCTTATGCCGTTTGCGCGCACTCGAAGCCGGTTTTACCTGCCAACCATCCACCGGACCCGTGTGTCTCGTGTGCACGTTCACATCGCTCCACTAAAAATTGCAAAGAGCGACAGAGCCATGATTAGGGCTAAGCCGCTGTGGAGTCTTTAACGGCTACACGGCCACGGGCAGGGCTTCACCCCCATCGACGTGCTTCGCTTCAGTCAGCAGTAGGTTCATAGAAGGGCCTCAAACACACACACACTTTCGCATCGGCAGATCGCCGCAGCATAACCGCTGTTGATCCAACAGCCTACTTGAGACGAAAGACAAGAGCCCGGCGCGCGTACTCGCGCAGCTCTCCAAAACCACTCGGCCAGTGCCAGGGACGGCTCCCTGCGCCGGCGCCACAACAAGTCTACTTGAGGCGGAAGACGAAGCCAGCAAGGGCCTGGCCGCAAGTGCGTTCGAAACCGGGACTACAGTCCCTCGTCTGTCCGTACTTCCTCTTTCGACGTGCGGCGCCTTCCCAAAGCGCACAAGTCCGCTAACCGCAGAACGCTTCCGACGTAGCAAAGCCGCGTTTCCTTCGGTACTTCGCAGCAACGCCGCCTTTCCCTCGGCGGCGGGCGAATAGCCTGCAGACGTCGTCGCATTAAACCGCGATCTCGACACCTCGCGCGTCACGAGCAGGAGCCGACCGGCAGCCTCCGGCCCTTTCGGACTCGGTGGCATTTGCCGCGGAGGACGGGAGAGCACTTTAGGCCACGGTTCCTTCCGTACTTGGCAGCCGCACCCTCATACCGACAGTTCCATGACCGACCGAGCGCCACACCGTTCCTTTAGTACTTGGGTGGCAACAAAGTCGGGTCGTTACTCCATACTCGCCGCAGGAAGCGACCGGCAGCCGCCAGCCTTTTCAGACTCGGCAGCGTTTGCCGCGGAGGACGGGAGAGCGCTCGCACCACGGTTCCGTGTGTGTACTAAGCGGCAGCGGCATTAGCTCTCGACCGTCAGTTCCTTGACCGACCGCACGCTTCGCCGTTCCCCTCGTACTGGGCAAAGCAGCAGGTCGGGTCGTCTTACTCCCATTCCGCGCAAGAGCGCCAAAGCGGACAGAAAGCCCACCCAGTGTGCGTTACGCCGTTTCTACCCGCGGGCGCGGCCAAGCCAACCGTCCAAGGTTGCAGCCGGCGTCCACTGGGCGCAACAAATTTGGCACGGGGCGCCCCTCAAAATTCAGGCAGTCCCCGGCATGTTCGGGTATAGCCGTCCCCGCGTCCAAGCGGGGCCAGCGGCGGAAAGCGTCGGGCGCAGCGAGCTGCTTCACCCACACGGGGTAGAAACAATGGCGCTCGCCACCCTTCACAATCCGGTAATGATCCTTCCGCAGGTTCACCTACGGAAACCTTGTTACGACTTTTACTTCCTCTAAATGATCAAGTTTGGTCATCTTTCCAACAGACCGGCGCAACCGAAAGGCCGCGCCGGACATCGGTCCGAAGACCTCACTAAATCATTCAATCGGTAGTAGCGACGGGCGGTGTGTACAAAGGGCAGGGACGTAATCAACGCGAGCTTATGACTCGCGCTTACTGGGAATTCCTCGTTCAAGGGGAACAATTGCAAGCCCCTATCCCAATCACGAAAGAAGTTCCACGGGTTACCCAGTCCTTTCAGACAGGGATAAAGACACGCTGCTTCCTTCAGTGTAGCGCGCGTGCGGCCCCGGACATCTAAGGGCATCACAGACCTGTTATTGCTCTGTTTCGTGCGGCTAGGAGCCGCTTGTCCCTCTAAGAAGGTTGTAAGGTGCTGGGAACCCCGCACCTATTTAATAGGCTAGAGTCTCGTTCGTTATCGGAATTAACCAGACAAATCGCTCCACCAACTAAGAACGGCCATGCACCACCATCCACCGAATCAAGAAAGAGCTCTCAATCTGTCAATCCTCCCAGTGTCCGGGCCGGGTAAGTTTTCCCGTGTTGAGTCAAATTAAGCCGCAGGCTCCACTCCTGGTGGTGCCCTTCCGTCAATTCCTTTAAGTTTCAGCTTTGCAACCATACTTCCCCCGGAACCCAAACACTTTGGTTTCCCGGAAGCTGCCCGCCGAGTCATTTGAGTAACTCAGGCGGATCGCTGGTTGGCATCGTTTATGGTCAGAACTAGGGCGGTATCTGATCGCCTTCGAACCTCTGACTTTCGTTCTTGATCAAAGAAAACATTCTTGGCAAATGCTTTCGCAGTAGTTCGTCTTGCGACGGTCCAAGAATTTCACCTCTAGCGCCGCAATACGAATGCCCCCGTCTGTCCCTCTTAATCATTACCTCGTATTCCAAAAACCAACAGAACAGAAACGAGGTCTTGTTCTATTATTCCATGCAAGTTTATTCAGGCGACTCGCCTGCGTTGAGCACTCTAATTTTTTCAAAGTAAAAGCACCGGCCTTCTCGAGGCACACAATGAAGTGCACCAAGAAAGGACCGGCATGATGTTCAGTCCGAGCCGTCGCATCGGGTAGATGCACTACTCGTCTGGAACTGAGATCCAACTACGAGCTTTTTAACCGCAGCAGCTTTAGTATACGCTATTGGAGCTGGAATTACCGCGGCTGCTGGCACCAGACTTGCCCTCCAATTGATCCTCGTTAAAGGATTTAGAGTGTACTCATTTCAATTACGGGGCCTCAAAAGAGTCCCGTATTGTTATTTTTCGTCACTACCTCCCCGTGCCGGGAGTGGGTAATTTGCGCGCCTGCTGCCTTCCTTGGATGTGGTAGCCGTTTCTCAGGCTCCCTCTCCGGAATCGAACCCTGATTCTCCGTTACCCGTAACAACCATGGTAAGCAAGTAACCTACCATCGAAAGTTGATAAGGCAGACACTTGAAAGAAACGTCGCCGGCTCGTGGCCATGCGATCAGCACAAAGTTATCCAGAGTCACCACACAATACGGGCCGAAACCCGATCGATCTTGGTCTAATAAAAGCACCCGTCGCCCAAAGGGCTTCAGGCTCACTGCATGTATTAGCTCTAGAATTGCCACAGTTATCCAAGTAGGAAGAAACGATCTAAGGAACCATAACTGATTTAATGAGCCATTCGCGGTTTCGCCTTATTTCGGCATGTACTTAGACATGCATGGCTTAATCTTTGAGACAAGCATATGATTACTGGCAGGATCAACCAGGTAATCGTTCAACTGCGCGTCCAGCCTTTCAAGCAGGCCGGACGCCGTTTTTGCGATGCCGAGGCCACCTTCAGGCGCCCCAACACGCTTCGTTCTCGCAAAGGGTAGCACTTTGCACAGTCCGAGACGACGGCGTTCGAGCTCGCTACGGCGCCCTCCCCGCAGGGCCGGGTATCGCCACGCGGCAAGAAGCACGCAACATTCTCGATAGACCGGTTGTGTCGACTCGATCGCGGCTTGCGGTTTCTCTCGAGCCCGCAGCACTGGTGGACCGACCGACACTTGCAACGTAGCCGAGACGGCAAAGCCGCTAGGCGACGGGTCACGCCCGCGCCTTCGGCGCTTTCGTATTTGATTCGTCCGAGGACGATGCGGAACACACTTCGATATCGTGGAAAAAGCGTCGTCCGACAACCAGCCCCTAACGCATCAAGCGGATGAGGCTGCAGACGTCAGCTGTGGGATCCACGGGAGCGATACCGGGGACACGCTTGACGGGCACGAAGCCCGCCGCATATCAAACACCCAGGTCGCTTTGGGGGCGACTGCTCTCTGGGACCCCCATATAATAGCAGCGATAAGTACCCAGACCTCCATGGGGCCGTACTCGTGCCACTTTCGACGAGCGTTTGGCGAAAATCGTGCCGCCTCGTAACGCCGCGAGCAAGATTGAAAGCTTACGTCGGCAGCACAATGCCGAAGTCGTGAAAGCGCAGCGCGTCTACCGAATGCGCGAACGGCAATTTCTCGCTAATGGCCAGTACGGTTTCCTGCACAATTGCCTTTCTGTCGCCCTACGGGGCCCCCGGCCGATCGATTCGAGGCACGCTAGCACGGCCCCTTCGCCATTTCCGAGCACGAGTGCGAACAGTGCGGGCGGCGTGCTCGACGCCCGGCTGACGTCGTTTCGGACTTTGTCTCTTCGCGTGCTCGCGGCAACGCCGCGGCCAACGACGACGTCTGCGCGGTTCTTTGCCGGTTCCCGGCGTGCTATAGTGCAGCCCTCTGCAGGGTGACACCGCTCCGTCGTGGCCGTGCGGCGGCTTGTACGCAAAAGTTGCGTCAAAGGCGTCGCGCTCGCCGCCGCCCCCGGCACACGCGGTTTCGGACTTTGTCTCTTCCAGCGCTCGCGTAGTCGTGGGCACGATTGTCGACTTCGGAACGGTGCGCGGACACCGCCACGAGCACGCGCAAGACGAAAATCGCACTACGGTACAATGTCGGCCGGGGCCCTACGGCCCCCTTACAGTAGCAGCGATAAGTGCCCAGACCTCCATGGGGCCGTACTCGTGCGACGCGGCGGCGTACTGCGCCGAGCCGAGCGCCAATATTTGGCTTTTGCAGGGCGGATTCGAGCTCTGGCGATTGCCGCGGTACCGCCGCTCACCGATTCAAGGCACGCTAGCGCGGCCCCTTCGCCATTTCCGAGCACGCGTGCGAACAGTGCGGGCGGCGTGCTCGACGCCCCGGCTGACGTCGTTTCGGACTTTGTCTCTTCGCGTGCTCGCGGCAACGCCGCGGCCAACGACGACGTCTCTGCGCGGTTCTTTGCCGGTTCCCGGCGTGCTATAGTGCAGCCCTCTGCAGGGTGACACCGGCTCCGTCGTGGCCGTGCGGCGGCTTGTACGCAAAAGTTGCGTCAAAGGCGTCGCGCTCGCGCCGCCCCGGCACACGCGGTTTCGGACTTTGTCTCTTCCAGCGCTCGCGTAGTCGTGGGCACGATTGTCGACGTCGGAACGGTGCGCGGACTACGCCACGAGCACGCGCAAGCCGAAAATCGCACTACGGTACAATGTCGGCCGGGGCCGTACGGCCCCTTACAGTAGCAGCGATAAGTGCCCAGACCTCCATGGGGCCGTACTCGTGCGACGCGGCCGCGTACTGCGCCGAGCCGAGCGCCAATATTTGGCTTTTGCAGGGCGGATTCGAGCTCTGGCGATCGCCGCGGTACCGCCGCTCACCGATTCAAGGCACGCTAGCGCGGCCCCCTTCGCCATTTCCGAGCACGCGTGCGAACAGTGCGGGCGGCGTGCTCGACGCCCCGGCTGACGTCGTTTCGGACTTTGTCTCTTCGCGTGCTCGCGGCAACGCCGCGGCCAACGACGACGTCTGCGCGGTTCTTTGCCGGTTCCCGGCGTGCTATAGTGCAGCCCTCTGCAGGGTGACACCGGCTCCGTCGTGGCCGTGCGGCGGCTTGTACGCAAAAGTTGCGTCAAAGGCGTCGCGCTCGCGCCGCCCCGGCACACGCGGTTCGGACTTTGTCTCTTCCAGCGCTCGCAACCATGTCGGGGCCGACGCCGACGACCTGCGTGGTGTTTCAACGATTGCCGGCGTGACACAATGCAGCTGCGTGCGGGATGCCAGCGATTCCGTCGTGTCCGTGCGGCGGCTTGTACGCAAAAGTTGCGTCAAAGGCGTCGCGCTCGCGCCGCCCCGGCACACGCGGTATCTGTCTCGCGTGTGTCGCTCGCGTAGTCGTGGGCACGATTGTCGACGTCGGAACGGTGCGCGGACTACGCCACGAGCACGCGCAAGCCGAAAATCGCACTACGGTACAATGTCGGCCGGGGCCGTACGGCCCCTTACAGTAGCAGCGATAAGTGCCCAGACCTCCATGGGGCCGTACTCGTGCGACGCGGCGGCGTACTGCGCCGAGCCGAGCGCCAATATTTGGCTTTTGCAGGGCGGATTCGAGCTCTGGCGATCGCCGCGGTACCGCCGCTCACCGATTCAAGGCACGCTAGCGCGGCCCCTTCGCCATTTCCGAGCACGCGTGCGAACAGTGCGGGCGGCGTGCTCGACGCCCCGGCTGACGTCGTTTCGGACTTTGTCTCTTCGCGTGCTCGCGGCAACGCCGCGGCCAACGACGACGTCTGCGCGGTTCTTTGCCGGTTCCCGGCGTGCTATAGTGCAGCCCTCTGCAGGGTGACACCGGCTCCGTCGTGGCCGTGCGGCGGCTTGTACGCAAAAGTTGCGTCAAAGGCGTCGCGCTCGCGCCGCCCCGGCACACGCGGTTTCGGACTTTGTCTCTTCCAGCGCTCGCAACCATGTCGGGGCCGACGCCGACGACTGCGTGGTGTTTCAACGATTGCCGGCGTGACACAATGCAGCTGCGTGCGGGATGCCAGCGATTCCGTCGTGGCGGTGCGGCGGCTTGTACGCAAAAGTTGCGTCAAAGGCGTCGCGCTCGCACCGCCCCGGCACACGTGGTTTCGGACTTTGTCTCTTCGAGCGCTCGCAGCGATGTCGAGGCGATCGCTTACGTCTGCACGGTTTCCGGTGTGCTACAATGCAGCAGTCTGCCGCACTACACCTCTTGGTTGCCGAGGCCAGCACGGCAATTTACTGAAGCGAGCGCATTGCGCCCAGGCGGCAGCGGACTTTGTGCTTTCGGGAGTGCTCTTGCTGTAAAATTTGAACGGCTGCAGCTGCGCGAAGCAAGTGTACCTATTTTCACTCTCTCTCTGTCTGCCTTTGAGGCGACTGTAATTTCACTTTAAACGCAACTGGAGGCGGGAGCAACCTGATGAGAGTAGGTGGACTTCGGTACATGTTGTAATTTAGAAATTGCTTTCAAGCTTTGAGGACATACACCTTCGCGCCATCTGCTTTCCCCGTCTCTTTGGCACTTTATAGTATGTGCTGCATGCTCTGCATTCCAAAGAAACACGCCTGTGTCTCTCCCTCTCTCACGTTCTTCTTCTTTTTGTAGCTGCTGTTGTAGAAGATGCTATGCTCTTTAATCGCTGTAACATAGAGTGCTTGCACAAGCCAACAACTGTTGCGCGTTTTTTTTTTTTTTTTTTCTCTTCCCAAGACGTTTCTGCCATTATTCACTAACTCTCGTTCTTAGTATGCAATGGAGCGTTAGCTCGCGCCATCTACCTTTCTTTCTGTATTGCAAAGTCCGCAGGTTTTCCTAGTTCCGTACACAGATGGCGCTAATGCGTTTTGGCGCCAGGTTCGAACGACCTCGCTGTACTCGTGTTTCCCATTTGAATGTTTCAAAGGGGTTTGCGACAGGGGGTGGTTCTTGTGCAAGGCTGAGCTTTCCAGCTGCGTTTAAGCTATGCTAGCATGTGTGCGTATATATATATATATATATATATAAATACACAAACACACACACACACACACACACACACACATGCATATATACATACACACACACGGTAATGGTAAAGATGATGAGGTAGCACTTTTTTTTTTTTTTTTACAATGCCTGTGTTTCAGATGGCGATCTTTCTCCCCTCTATGTTTCCGGTGGGAAGGAGTGTGCAGCGTTTTCTATATTTATTTTGTCATTCACTTCTATGTTGCTCGTCTTCGTACATGGGGCATGCTACCTAATTCTACCGGTCGATTCGACACGTTGCGATCCGTCCCGGCCTGTGCCGTATCAAAATTTTCAGTGGGCCTTGCGGTAAATAAAAAGAAATGAAGGAAATGCGCGTAGTATATTACAATTGCACACGGGCTTGAAACGAAGCCCTCAAGGAAGGTCACCTTGAGCGGTCGCATTCAGACGGAAGTAAGCATTCCCCTGGCGCGTTTTTTTCCGCTCGCCTGTTCCGTTTTCTACGAGGTTGCCTTGGTTGGTTTCGCGTTACAAGCAAGCTTGCACTCGGGTCTCGTTTCTACGCGACAGCGTTTCGTTAACAGCGAAAGACTGAGGCGTTGCGAGTTCATCCGTGAGATAGGGAGCGTTGAGTCTGTACACAGGCTGAATTTTATAATATTGCCCACGCTGTTGCTGAGGTTACCCATGTCGGCAGGGCGCCCACAAGGCAGTAGTACAATGAAGTGAAGTGAAGGACATCGCTTCTCGGCCTTTTGGCTAAGATCAAAGTGTAGTATCTGTTCTTATCAGCTTAATATCTGATACGGGTTCTATATGGACCCACGATATTAAACCTATTTTTGGAAGTTGGCGGAGTGCTTGAAGCCTGCTTCACCTCCGCCGCAGGTCGGCCCGGTATTGCACTACCTCCGGGATCGGCCCCGCTCACTTAGGTGAGACTTCATTCAATCAAAATGAAGAGCACAAGCTCAACGCGAGCAGTGACTTGACACGCACCATTCCTATACTACACGCAACGATGCCGGTTCGCGGACCACGAGAGTAATTAAACTGCCACTCCATCTGTGTGTAGCGTCGCACTTGTTGCGTCGCAAATGGGACAGCCGCTCCAGCAAATTTCTAGTTATGGGCTTCGAGAAAAATTAATGAAAGCAAAAGAAAGAACCAGAATTCCTATTTGTCCGATGTCTCTGAATGATTGTCTCCTGTAAAGAGCCACTTGGGGGGATGGGGGGTAGGATTAGCCGTGGGGTTCGCAATCAATATGAATCCCACTCAAAGCCAACACTGGATTTTGGAGTTCACTATCGCTTGGATCCGTAAACCACCGCGGCCACGCAAGCTCGCCCTGCCGCCGAAATCCGCTGCCCAAGTGGAAGAAAGATTCCCTATGAAAGAAAAATAGAGTGCCCGATTTCTGGCAACTACTGTGCAGCCTTTGTGTACACATTTTCGCAGCAGTGGGACCGAGCGCCTCGAAAACAAACTTGTCGTATGCCCAAATGTGGCGAAATATATTCAAGGGTTAAAAGGTGCCTCATCTTTCTAACCTGTATGTTACGAAGACCTGTTGCTACCTTTTCATCATGAACATCATCATCATCATCATCCTGGCTACGCCCACTGCAGGGCAAAGGCATCTGCCATGATCCTCCAAGTACCCCGGTCAGGTGCCGATTGTCGCCATGTAGTCCCTAATCTAATCTGCCCTCCTAACTTTCTGCCACCCCCTGCTACGCTTCCCTCCTCTTGGAATTCAGTCTGTAACCCTTAATGGCCACCGGTTATCTTCCCCCCAGATTGCATGCCCTGCGCATGCCCATTTGTTTTTCCTGGTTTAAACTTTGGTGTCATTAACGAGCGTTTCTTCTCGCACACCCCAATCTGCTCTATTCCGATCCCCCCGTGACGCCACACCCATCATCCTTCTTTCCAGAGCCCGTTGCGTCGCCCTCAGTTACCCTTCGGTAATCCTCAAAGCTTTTTGTTGGGGCACTCGTGGCATCTTTCTCGTTTAATGAAGTCAAATTTTTTTCAGTTTTGGGGGAAAACTCAATGAGCTAGGCGCGATTGTGTCCCTGGCGCCGCTCTCAACAAGATGGCGGCGCCCATGCTTTTTGCCTGCAGGTTCGGCCCTACGCAGAACACGCCTGCCGGGCAGTGTAGCCACGTTGAAGGGGCAAAGCGTAGTGCAGTGAAGCGCTTGCTCGGGCGAAAAACGCAAATATGAGCCAAACAGGAATTTCCATTATTGGAAATTCCAGTTCAGTTTGCGCATTGCGTTCGCCTAAGGTAAAGAACACAAATGCGAGTGCCACAGCAGTCAAGTCAAAGCTTAGGATTGCGTATCATTTTTTTTTTTTTTTTTCTTTTCGTGCCTTTTACTCCTGGCCTGCGTGGCCCTAGCGCGCATGCACACGAAAGTAATGAAATGCTGAAAACACGAAATAATGCGGTGCGGCTGTATCATATCTATTTTGTGCGCTTTGTTCTTTGTGGACTACAGCGGTGTGCGTCATGAGAAAGTTTCGGTGCCCTTCTTGGGTGACCAGTGAAGCTATATTTAAAACCACATTGATTTGTACGGTTATTGCTACAAACTGCGTGTGGGTGTTTTTCTTTTTCGCTGCCAACGATGGGTTATCGCAACCGCGATCGGTTCTGCTGCTACGCTAGACGCGTGCTTGCCAACGGTTGGCTCTATACGCGACCCGCGACGCGTGGTCGGCACATTCAAGCAGTCAATTGCAAACCGTTCCAAGAAAAAGGATGTACTCCACTTGCCACCTAGTTCGACGATTGTACTTTCTGACCCTCGAGGAAGCGCCGCCTTCCCACGTTTTCTATAATACGATAAGATTCAGAGCGACCGCGACCACTTGTCTTTGTCAATATCTCGGAAACGCTTTCTTTGTTTTCTTTTTTTTTTTTTAAATCCAGATACTCAGACGCGCCCGTGTTCACGCGCACTTGTTCTCTCCGATAAGCAGGGAAGCTCGGTTGGGGTGGTGTCGGGCCTTGCGCATGCGCTGCTGAGCTCGTCGCTTCGCCGGCCGGTCGATGCTGGCGCGGTACTGGTAATGAACTTCGACGTGCATGGTGAAACGTCACTTTGTATTGCCACTGTAGACTAGCAATGCAATGTGTTTGCGAGCGATTGGATAAATGAGAAAGCGTGCACTGTCTACAGTTCATGCCCCTCTAGAGTAGTGGAAATGTTGCTCCAAGTGTTAGGTTTGTAATTTGCGCCTACGAACATGAACTAAACAAAGAAAATGGTCTGCAGCCGCCTTCGCTTCATAAAATTCCCGTACGAAGAAATTTCCTGTGCGCGAATGAGAGAGCAAAAGAGAGAAACCATGTTAAGAAGAATGGCTGCCTTTTACGTGATCTCGCGCATGAAACCAGACGATAGATTAATTTTAGCCGTTCATTTTGATTTGCCGAATGTAAACCGGAACACTTTCTCCACGCGGTCTTCAGATTTGAATGGCAATCAATCACATCCTTTCTTTTTTTTTTTTTTTTCTGTTTCTTTCTATCTGGAACCGAAAGAATTCAGAACGCCATTTCAATCTTAGATTCGATTAGATATCGCGACTGGTATGCTGAAATATCACGCCTTATCTGGTGTTAACCTTCTTGATCACGGCAATAAAAAATCGCCAGTTCCCGAACTTTAATCGCGCCGAAGATGAACCGATATGCTGGATTCTTATTGTCATGATTTTATAGAAAGCGCTGGTTCTATGGCTAGCTTTGAGGAAAAGAAAAACATCGTTCAGGAATGTATAACTCTAAACAACTAAAAAAAAAAATCTGCCGGCAATTGGTACTACAACGAGAGTACTGAGAATACTGGAAAAGATGAAATCCAATCATGCTGAACTGAACTGAGATTATTTCATCAAGACATGCCCCGAAAAACGTGGCCACTTTCAATGATAATTTCAAATGTGATTTCTTTCTTTTTTTTTTTTCTTTTTTTTTTTTTTTACGACGGATAATAATTATCTTTCCAATGGCGGATGTGAAAATTTCAGAGCACGTCATTTTCGAAATCCCAAGGCCCCGGACGCATTCTCTCTTCTTTAAGTATTTTGGTGGTGCACACGGAGGAAAATTTCGCGCACGTAATTTATAAACTAGTAGTTGATTTTCTAGAAGAACACAAAGTGCTGACAAACGGCCAACCAGGACACAATTAAATTGGTATTACGCACGGTTTCGAAGCCGCGGTAACAAAAGGGTAACAAAGGGACGTTCATTTCGTGGTGTCGATTTCACGTCTCTCACAATAAAAAAAAAAAAAATAATAATAATAAAAACTACTGCATAAAATAGGTTTTCCCAAACTGGATGGTTTCGATCAGCTTTTGAACAGCCCTTCCTTAAATTGAGTTGGCGTTGATTGAGCAGGTGCGGGCCTCTGCTGTTTTGGATTTTTGTAAATGGCATCAG
>NW_027315153.1:2500-15000 GCF_023375885.2 Dermacentor andersoni | reverse complement strand
CGCCGGCGCCACAACAAGTCTACTTGAGGCGGAAGACGAAGCCAGCAAGGGCCTGGCCGCAAGTGCGTTCGAAACCGGGACTACAGTCCCTCGTCTGTCCGTACTTCCTCTTTCGACGTGCGGCGCCTTCCCAAAGCGCACAAGTCCGCTAACCGCAGAACGCTTCCGACGTAGCAAAGCCGCGTTTCCTTCGGTACTTCGCAGCAACGCCGCCTTTCCCTCGGCGGCGGGCGAATAGCCTGCAGACGTCGTCGCATTAAACCGCGATCTCGACACCTCGCGCGTCACGAGCAGGAGCCGACCGGCAGCCTCCGGCCCTTTCGGACTCGGTGGCATTTGCCGCGGAGGACGGGAGAGCACTTTAGGCCACGGTTCCTTCCGTACTTGGCAGCCGCACCCTCATACCGACAGTTCCATGACCGACCGAGCGCCACACCGTTCCTTTAGTACTTGGGTGGCAACAAAGTCGGGTCGTTACTCCATACTCGCCGCAGGAAGCGACCGGCAGCCGCCAGCCTTTTCAGACTCGGCAGCGTTTGCCGCGGAGGACGGGAGAGCGCTCGCACCACGGTTCCGTGTGTGTACTAAGCGGCAGCGGCAT
The DNA here is from genome assembly GCF_023375885.2 of Dermacentor andersoni. Lineage (NCBI taxonomy): Eukaryota > Metazoa > Arthropoda > Arachnida > Ixodida > Ixodidae > Dermacentor > Dermacentor andersoni. Next base: position 14,399 of record NW_027315153.1, on the reverse strand, counting down.
TAGCTCTCGACCGTCAGTTCCTTGACCGACCGCACGCTTCGCCGTTCCCCTCGTACTGGGCAAAGCAGCAGGTCGGGTCGTCTTACTCCCATTCCGCGCAAGAGCGCCAAAGCGGACAGAAAGCCCACCCAGTGTGCGTTACGCCGTTTCTACCCGCGGGCGCGGCCAAGCCAACCGTCCAAGGTTGCAGCCGGCGTCCACTGGGCGCAACAAATTTGGCACGGGGCGCCCCTCAAAATTCAGGCAGTCCCCGGCATGTTCGGGTATAGCCGTCCCCGCGTCCAAGCGGGGCCAGCGGCGGAAAGCGTCGGGCGCAGCGAGCTGCTTCACCCACACGGGGTAGAAACAATGGCGCTCGCCACCCTTCACAATCCGGTAATGATCCTTCCGCAGGTTCACCTACGGAAACCTTGTTACGACTTTTACTTCCTCTAAATGATCAAGTTTGGTCATCTTTCCAACAGACCGGCGCAACCGAAAGGCCGCGCCGGACATCGGTCCGAAGACCTCACTAAATCATTCAATCGGTAGTAGCGACGGGCGGTGTGTACAAAGGGCAGGGACGTAATCAACGCGAGCTTATGACTCGCGCTTACTGGGAATTCCTCGTTCAAGGGGAACAATTGCAAGCCCCTATCCCAATCACGAAAGAAGTTCCACGGGTTACCCAGTCCTTTCAGACAGGGATAAAGACACGCTGCTTCCTTCAGTGTAGCGCGCGTGCGGCCCCGGACATCTAAGGGCATCACAGACCTGTTATTGCTCTGTTTCGTGCGGCTAGGAGCCGCTTGTCCCTCTAAGAAGGTTGTAAGGTGCTGGGAACCCCGCACCTATTTAATAGGCTAGAGTCTCGTTCGTTATCGGAATTAACCAGACAAATCGCTCCACCAACTAAGAACGGCCATGCACCACCATCCACCGAATCAAGAAAGAGCTCTCAATCTGTCAATCCTCCCAGTGTCCGGGCCGGGTAAGTTTTCCCGTGTTGAGTCAAATTAAGCCGCAGGCTCCACTCCTGGTGGTGCCCTTCCGTCAATTCCTTTAAGTTTCAGCTTTGCAACCATACTTCCCCCGGAACCCAAACACTTTGGTTTCCCGGAAGCTGCCCGCCGAGTCATTTGAGTAACTCAGGCGGATCGCTGGTTGGCATCGTTTATGGTCAGAACTAGGGCGGTATCTGATCGCCTTCGAACCTCTGACTTTCGTTCTTGATCAAAGAAAACATTCTTGGCAAATGCTTTCGCAGTAGTTCGTCTTGCGACGGTCCAAGAATTTCACCTCTAGCGCCGCAATACGAATGCCCCCGTCTGTCCCTCTTAATCATTACCTCGTATTCCAAAAACCAACAGAACAGAAACGAGGTCTTGTTCTATTATTCCATGCAAGTTTATTCAGGCGACTCGCCTGCGTTGAGCACTCTAATTTTTTCAAAGTAAAAGCACCGGCCTTCTCGAGGCACACAATGAAGTGCACCAAGAAAGGACCGGCATGATGTTCAGTCCGAGCCGTCGCATCGGGTAGATGCACTACTCGTCTGGAACTGAGATCCAACTACGAGCTTTTTAACCGCAGCAGCTTTAGTATACGCTATTGGAGCTGGAATTACCGCGGCTGCTGGCACCAGACTTGCCCTCCAATTGATCCTCGTTAAAGGATTTAGAGTGTACTCATTTCAATTACGGGGCCTCAAAAGAGTCCCGTATTGTTATTTTTCGTCACTACCTCCCCGTGCCGGGAGTGGGTAATTTGCGCGCCTGCTGCCTTCCTTGGATGTGGTAGCCGTTTCTCAGGCTCCCTCTCCGGAATCGAACCCTGATTCTCCGTTACCCGTAACAACCATGGTAAGCAAGTAACCTACCATCGAAAGTTGATAAGGCAGACACTTGAAAGAAACGTCGCCGGCTCGTGGCCATGCGATCAGCACAAAGTTATCCAGAGTCACCACACAATACGGGCCGAAACCCGATCGATCTTGGTCTAATAAAAGCACCCGTCGCCCAAAGGGCTTCAGGCTCACTGCATGTATTAGCTCTAGAATTGCCACAGTTATCCAAGTAGGAAGAAACGATCTAAGGAACCATAACTGATTTAATGAGCCATTCGCGGTTTCGCCTTATTTCGGCATGTACTTAGACATGCATGGCTTAATCTTTGAGACAAGCATATGATTACTGGCAGGATCAACCAGGTAATCGTTCAACTGCGCGTCCAGCCTTTCAAGCAGGCCGGACGCCGTTTTTGCGATGCCGAGGCCACCTTCAGGCGCCCCAACACGCTTCGTTCTCGCAAAGGGTAGCACTTTGCACAGTCCGAGACGACGGCGTTCGAGCTCGCTACGGCGCCCTCCCCGCAGGGCCGGGTATCGCCACGCGGCAAGAAGCACGCAACATTCTCGATAGACCGGTTGTGTCGACTCGATCGCGGCTTGCGGTTTCTCTCGAGCCCGCAGCACTGGTGGACCGACCGACACTTGCAACGTAGCCGAGACGGCAAAGCCGCTAGGCGACGGGTCACGCCCGCGCCTTCGGCGCTTTCGTATTTGATTCGTCCGAGGACGATGCGGAACACACTTCGATATCGTGGAAAAAGCGTCGTCCGACAACCAGCCCCTAACGCATCAAGCGGATGAGGCTGCAGACGTCAGCTGTGGGATCCACGGGAGCGATACCGGGGACACGCTTGACGGGCACGAAGCCCGCCGCATATCAAACACCCAGGTCGCTTTGGGGGCGACTGCTCTCTGGGACCCCCATATAATAGCAGCGATAAGTACCCAGACCTCCATGGGGCCGTACTCGTGCCACTTTCGACGAGCGTTTGGCGAAAATCGTGCCGCCTCGTAACGCCGCGAGCAAGATTGAAAGCTTACGTCGGCAGCACAATGCCGAAGTCGTGAAAGCGCAGCGCGTCTACCGAATGCGCGAACGGCAATTTCTCGCTAATGGCCAGTACGGTTTCCTGCACAATTGCCTTTCTGTCGCCCTACGGGGCCCCCGGCCGATCGATTCGAGGCACGCTAGCACGGCCCCTTCGCCATTTCCGAGCACGAGTGCGAACAGTGCGGGCGGCGTGCTCGACGCCCCGGCTGACGTCGTTTCGGACTTTGTCTCTTCGCGTGCTCGCGGCAACGCCGCGGCCAACGACGACGTCTGCGCGGTTCTTTGCCGGTTCCCGGCGTGCTATAGTGCAGCCCTCTGCAGGGTGACACCGGCTCCGTCGTGGCCGTGCGGCGGCTTGTACGCAAAAGTTGCGTCAAAGGCGTCGCGCTCGCGCCGCCCCGGCACACGCGGTTTCGGACTTTGTCTCTTCCAGCGCTCGCGTAGTCGTGGGCACGATTGTCGACTTCGGAACGGTGCGCGGACACCGCCACGAGCACGCGCAAGACGAAAATCGCACTACGGTACAATGTCGGCCGGGGCCCTACGGCCCCTTACAGTAGCAGCGATAAGTGCCCAGACCTCCATGGGGCCGTACTCGTGCGACGCGGCGGCGTACTGCGCCGAGCCGAGCGCCAATATTTGGCTTTTGCAGGGCGGATTCGAGCTCTGGCGATTGCCGCGGTACCGCCGCTCACCGATTCAAGGCACGCTAGCGCGGCCCCTTCGCCATTTCCGAGCACGCGTGCGAACAGTGCGGGCGGCGTGCTCGACGCCCCGGCTGACGTCGTTTCGGACTTTGTCTCTTCGCGTGCTCGCGGCAACGCCGCGGCCAACGACGACGTCTGCGCGGTTCTTTGCCGGTTCCCGGCGTGCTATAGTGCAGCCCTCTGCAGGGTGACACCGGCTCCGTCGTGGCCGTGCGGCGGCTTGTACGCAAAAGTTGCGTCAAAGGCGTCGCGCTCGCGCCGCCCCGGCACACGCGGTTTCGGACTTTGTCTCTTCCAGCGCTCGCGTAGTCGTGGGCACGATTGTCGACGTCGGAACGGTGCGCGGACTACGCCACGAGCACGCGCAAGCCGAAAATCGCACTACGGTACAATGTCGGCCGGGGCCGTACGGCCCCTTACAGTAGCAGCGATAAGTGCCCAGACCTCCATGGGGCCGTACTCGTGCGACGCGGCCGCGTACTGCGCCGAGCCGAGCGCCAATATTTGGCTTTTGCAGGGCGGATTCGAGCTCTGGCGATCGCCGCGGTACCGCCGCTCACCGATTCAAGGCACGCTAGCGCGGCCCCTTCGCCATTTCCGAGCACGCGTGCGAACAGTGCGGGCGGCGTGCTCGACGCCCCGGCTGACGTCGTTTCGGACTTTGTCTCTTCGCGTGCTCGCGGCAACGCCGCGGCCAACGACGACGTCTGCGCGGTTCTTTGCCGGTTCCCGGCGTGCTATAGTGCAGCCCTCTGCAGGGTGACACCGGCTCCGTCGTGGCCGTGCGGCGGCTTGTACGCAAAAGTTGCGTCAAAGGCGTCGCGCTCGCGCCGCCCCGGCACACGCGGTTTCGGACTTTGTCTCTTCCAGCGCTCGCAACCATGTCGGGGCCGACGCCGACGACTGCGTGGTGTTTCAACGATTGCCGGCGTGACACAATGCAGCTGCGTGCGGGATGCCAGCGATTCCGTCGTGTCCGTGCGGCGGCTTGTACGCAAAAGTTGCGTCAAAGGCGTCGCGCTCGCGCCGCCCCGGCACACGCGGTTTCGGACTTTGTCTCTTCCAGCGCTCGCGTAGTCGTGGGCACGATTGTCGACGTCGGAACGGTGCGCGGACTACGCCACGAGCACGCGCAAGCCGAAAATCGCACTACGGTACAATGTCGGCCGGGGCCGTACGGCCCCTTACAGTAGCAGCGATAAGTGCCCAGACCTCCATGGGGCCGTACTCGTGCGACGCGGCGGCGTACTGCGCCGAGCCGAGCGCCAATATTTGGCTTTTGCAGGGCGGATTCGAGCTCTGGCGATCGCCGCGGTACCGCCGCTCACCGATTCAAGGCACGCTAGCGCGGCCCCTTCGCCATTTCCGAGCACGCGTGCGAACAGTGCGGGCGGCGTGCTCGACGCCCCGGCTGACGTCGTTTCGGACTTTGTCTCTTCGCGTGCTCGCGGCAACGCCGCGGCCAACGACGACGTCTGCGCGGTTCTTTGCCGGTTCCCGGCGTGCTATAGTGCAGCCCTCTGCAGGGTGACACCGGCTCCGTCGTGGCCGTGCGGCGGCTTGTACGCAAAAGTTGCGTCAAAGGCGTCGCGCTCGCGCCGCCCCGGCACACGCGGTTTCGGACTTTGTCTCTTCCAGCGCTCGCAACCATGTCGGGGCCGACGCCGACGACTGCGTGGTGTTTCAACGATTGCCGGCGTGACACAATGCAGCTGCGTGCGGGATGCCAGCGATTCCGTCGTGGCGGTGCGGCGGCTTGTACGCAAAAGTTGCGTCAAAGGCGTCGCGCTCGCACCGCCCCGGCACACGTGGTTTCGGACTTTGTCTCTTCGAGCGCTCGCAGCGATGTCGAGGCGATCGCTTACGTCTGCACGGTTTCCGGTGTGCTACAATGCAGCAGTCTGCCGCACTACACCTCTTGGTTGCCGAGGCCAGCACGGCAATTTACTGAAGCGAGCGCATTGCGCCCAGGCGGCAGCGGACTTTGTGCTTTCGGGAGTGCTCTTGCTGTAAAATTTGAACGGCTGCAGCTGCGCGAAGCGACGACGTCTGCGCGGTTCTTTGCCGGTTCCCGGCGTGCTATAGTGCAGCCCTCTGCAGGGTGACACCGGCTCCGTCGTGTCCGTGCGGCGGCTTGTACGCAAAAGTTGCGTCAAAGGCGTCGCGCTCGCGCCGCCCCGGCACACGCGGTTTCGGACTTTGTCTCTTCCAGCGCTCGCAACCATGTCGGGGCCGACGCCGACGACTGCGTGGTGTTTCAACGATTGCCGGCGTGACACAATGCAGCTGCGTGCGGGATGCCAGCGATTCCGTCGTGGCGGTGCGGCGGCTTGTACGCAAAAGTTGCGTCAAAGGCGTCGCGCTCGCACCGCCCCGGCACACGTGGTTTCGGACTTTGTCTCTTCGAGCGCTCGCAGCGATGTCGAGGCGATCGCTTACGTCTGCACGGTTTCCGGTGTGCTACAATGCAGCAGTCTGCCGCACTACACCTCTTGGTTGCCGAGGCCAGCACGGCAATTTACTGAAGCGAGCGCATTGCGCCCAGGCGGCAGCGGACTTTGTGCTTTCGGGAGTGCTCTTGCTGTAAAATTTGAACGGCTGCAGCTGCGCGAAGCAAGTGTACCTATTTTCACTCTCTCTCTGTCTGCCTTTGAGGCGACTGTAATTTCACTTTAAACGCAACTGGAGGCGGGAGCAACCTGATGAGAGTAGGTGGACTTCGGTACATGTTGTAATTTAGAAATTGCTTTCAAGCTTTGAGGACATACACCTTCGCGCCATCTGCTTTCCCCGTCTCTTTGGCACTTTATAGTATGTGCTGCATGCTCTGCATTCCAAAGAAACACGCCTGTGTCTCTCCCTCTCTCACGTTCTTCTTCTTTTTGTAGCTGCTGTTGTAGAAGATGCTATGCTCTTTAATCGCTGTAACATAGAGTGCTTGCACAAGCCAACAACTGTTGCGCGTTTTTTTTTTTTTTTTTTCTCTTCCCAAGACGTTTCTGCCATTATTCACTAACTCTCGTTCTTAGTATGCAATGGAGCGTTAGCTCGCGCCATCTACCTTTCTTTCTGTATTGCAAAGTCCGCAGGTTTTCCTAGTTCCGTACACAGATGGCGCTAATGCGTTTTGGCGCCAGGTTCGAACGACCTCGCTGTACTCGTGTTTCCCATTTGAATGTTTCAAAGGGGTTTGCGACAGGGGGTGGTTCTTGTGCAAGGCTGAGCTTTCCAGCTGCGTTTAAGCTATGCTAGCATGTGTGCGTATATATATATATATATATATATAAATACACAAACACACACACACACACACACACACACACATGCATATATACATACACACACACGGTAATGGTAAAGATGATGAGGTAGCACTTTTTTTTTTTTTTTTACAATGCCTGTGTTTCAGATGGCGATCTTTCTCCCCTCTATGTTTCCGGTGGGAAGGAGTGTGCAGCGTTTTCTATATTTATTTTGTCATTCACTTCTATGTTGCTCGTCTTCGTACATGGGGCATGCTACCTAATTCTACCGGTCGAATCGACACGTTGCGATCCGTCCCGGCCTGTGCCGTATCAAAATTTTCAGTGGGCCTTGCGGTAAATAAAAAGAAATGAAGGAAATGCGCGTAGTATATTACAATTGCACACGGGCTTGAAACGAAGCCCTCAAGGAAGGTCACCTTGAGCGGTCGCATTCAGACGGAAGTAAGCATTCCCCTGGCGCGTTTTTTTCCGCTCGCCTGTTCCGTTTTCTACGAGGTTGCCTTGGTTGGTTTCGCGTTACAAGCAAGCTTGCACTCGGGTCTCGTTTCTACGCGACAGCGTTTCGTTAACAGCGAAAGACTGAGGCGTTGCGAGTTCATCCGTGAGATAGGGAGCGTTGAGTCTGTACACAGGCTGAATTTTATAATATTGCCCACGCTGTTGCTGAGGTTACCCATGTCGGCAGGGCGCCCACAAGGCAGTAGTACAATGAAGTGAAGTGAAGGACATCGCTTCTCGGCCTTTTGGCTAAGATCAAAGTGTAGTATCTGTTCTTATCAGCTTAATATCTGATACGGGTTCTATATGGACCCACGATATTAAACCTATTTTTGGAAGTTGGCGGAGTGCTTGAAGCCTGCTTCACCTCCGCCGCAGGTCGGCCCGGTATTGCACTACCTCCGGGATCGGCCCCGCTCACTTAGGTGAGACTTCATTCAATCAAAATGAAGAGCACAAGCTCAACGCGAGCAGTGACTTGACACGCACCATTCCTATACTACACGCAACGATGCCGGTTCGCGGACCACGAGAGTAATTAAACTGCCACTCCATCTGTGTGTAGCGTCGCACTTGTTGCGTCGCAAATGGGACAGCCGCTCCAGCAAATTTCTAGTTATGGGCTTCGAGAAAAATTAATGAAAGCAAAAGAAAGAACCAGAATTCCTATTTGTCCGATGTCTCTGAATGATTGTCTCCTGTAAAGAGCCACTTGGGGGGATGGGGGGTAGGATTAGCCGTGGGGTTCGCAATCAATATGAATCCCACTCAAAGCCAACACTGGATTTTGGAGTTCACTATCGCTTGGATCCGTAAACCACCGCGGCCACGCAAGCTCGCCCTGCCGCCGAAATCCGCTGCCCAAGTGGAAGAAAGATTCCCTATGAAAGAAAAATAGAGTGCCCGATTTCTGGCAACTACTGTGCAGCCTTTGTGTACACATTTTCGCAGCAGTGGGACCGAGCGCCTCGAAAACAAACTTGTCGTATGCCCAAATGTGGCGAAATATATTCAAGGGTTAAAAGGTGCCTCATCTTTCTAACCTGTATGTTACGAAGACCTGTTGCTACCTTTTCATCATGAACATCATCATCATCATCATCCTGGCTACGCCCACTGCAGGGCAAAGGCATCTGCCATGATCCTCCAAGTACCCCGGTCAGGTGCCGATTGTCGCCATGTAGTCCCTAATCTAATCTGCCCTCCTAACTTTCTGCCACCCCCTGCTACGCTTCCCTCCTCTTGGAATTCAGTCTGTAACCCTTAATGGCCACCGGTTATCTTCCCCCCAGATTGCATGCCCTGCGCATGCCCATTTGTTTTTCCTGGTTTAAACTTTGGTGTCATTAACGAGCGTTTCTTCTCGCACACCCCAATCTGCTCTATTCCGATCCCCCCGTGACGCCACACCCATCATCCTTCTTTCCAGAGCCCGTTGCGTCGCCCTCAGTTACCCTTCGGTAATCCTCAAAGCTTTTTGTTGGGGCACTCGTGGCATCTTTCTCGTTTAATGAAGTCAAATTTTTTTCAGTTTTGGGGGAAAACTCAATGAGCTAGGCGCGATTGTGTCCCTGGCGCCGCTCTCAACAAGATGGCGGCGCCCATGCTTTTTGCCTGCAGGTTCGGCCCTACGCAGAACACGCCTGCCGGGCAGTGTAGCCACGTTGAAGGGGCAAAGCGTAGTGCAGTGAAGCGCTTGCTCGGGCGAAAAACGCAAATATGAGCCAAACAGGAATTTCCATTATTGGAAATTCCAGTTCAGTTTGCGCATTGCGTTCGCCTAAGGTAAAGAACACAAATGCGAGTGCCACAGCAGTCAAGTCAAAGCTTAGGATTGCGTATCATTTTTTTTTTTTTTTTTCTTTTCGTGCCTTTTACTCCTGGCCTGCGTGGCCCTAGCGCGCATGCACACGAAAGTAATGAAATGCTGAAAACACGAAATAATGCGGTGCGGCTGTATCATATCTATTTTGTGCGCTTTGTTCTTTGTGGACTACAGCGGTGTGCGTCATGAGAAAGTTTCGGTGCCCTTCTTGGGTGACCAGTGAAGCTATATTTAAAACCACATTGATTTGTACGGTTATTGCTACAAACTGCGTGTGGGTGTTTTTCTTTTTCGCTGCCAACGATGGGTTATCGCAACCGCGATCGGTTCTGCTGCTACGCTAGACGCGTGCTTGCCAACGGTTGGCTCTATACGCGACCCGCGACGCGTGGTCGGCACATTCAAGCAGTCAATTGCAAACCGTTCCAAGAAAAAGGATGTACTCCACTTGCCACCTAGTTCGACGATTGTACTTTCTGACCCTCGAGGAAGCGCCGCCTTCCCACGTTTTCTATAATACGATAAGATTCAGAGCGACCGCGACCACTTGTCTTTGTCAATATCTCGGAAACGCTTTCTTTGTTTTCTTTTTTTTTTTTTAAATCCAGATACTCAGACGCGCCCGTGTTCACGCGCACTTGTTCTCTCCGATAAGCAGGGAAGCTCGGTTGGGGTGGTGTCGGGCCTTGCGCATGCGCTGCTGAGCTCGTCGCTTCGCCGGCCGGTCGATGCTGGCGCGGTACTGGTAATGAACTTCGACGTGCATGGTGAAACGTCACTTTGTATTGCCACTGTAGACTAGCAATGCAATGTGTTTGCGAGCGATTGGATAAATGAGAAAGCGTGCACTGTCTACAGTTCATGCCCCTCTAGAGTAGTGGAAATGTTGCTCCAAGTGTTAGGTTTGTAATTTGCGCCTACGAACATGAACTAAACAAAGAAAATGGTCTGCAGCCGCCTTCGCTTCATAAAATTCCCGTACGAAGAAATTTCCGTGCGCGAATGAGAGAGCAAAAGAGAGAAACCATGTTAAGAAGAATGGCTGCCTTTTACGTGATCTCGCGCATGAAACCAGACGATAGATTAATTTTAGCCGTTCATTTTGATTTGCCGAATGTAAACCGGAACACTTTCTCCACGCGGTCTTCAGATTTGAATGGCAATCAATCACATCCTTTCTTTTTTTTTTTTTTTTCTGTTTCTTTCTATCTGGAACCGAAAGAATTCAGAACGCCATTTCAATCTTAGATTCGATTAGATATCGCGACTGGTATGCTGAAATATCACGCCTTATCTGGTGTTAACCTTCTTGATCACGGCAATAAAAAATCGCCAGTTCCCGAACTTTAATCGCGCCGAAGATGAACCGATATGCTGGATTCTTATTGTCATGATTTTATAGAAAGCGCTGGTTCTATGGCTAGCTTTGAGGAAAAGAAAAACATCGTTCAGGAATGTATAACTCTAAACAACTAAAAAAAAAAATCTGCCGGCAATTGGTACTACAACGAGAGTACTGAGAATACTGGAAAAGATGAAATCCAATCATGCTGAACTGAACTGAGATTATTTCATCAAGACATGCCCCGAAAAACGTGGCCACTTTCAATGATAATTTCAAATGTGATTTCTTTCTTTTTTTTTTTTCTTTTTTTTTTTTTTTACGACGGATAATAATTATCTTTCCAATGGCGGATGTGAAAATTTCAGAGCACGTCATTTTCGAAATCCCAAGGCCCCGGACGCATTCTCTCTTCTTTAAGTATTTTGGTGGTGCACACGGAGGAAAATTTCGCGCACGTAATTTATAAACTAGTAGTTGATTTTCTAGAAGAACACAAAGTGCTGACAAACGGCCAACCAGGACACAATTAAATTGGTATTACGCACGGTTTCGAAGCCGCGGTAACAAAAGGGTAACAAAGGGACGTTCATTTCGTGGTGTCGATTTCACGTCTCTCACAATAAAAAAAAAAAAAATAATAATAATAAAAACTACTGCATAAAATAGGTTTTCCCAAACTGGATGGTTTCGATCAGCTTTTGAACAGCCCTTCCTTAAATTGAGTTGGCGTTGATTGAGCAGGTGCGGGCCTCTGCTGTTTTGGATTTTTGTAAATGGCATCAGTACTGGACAGTCCGTTCACTTGAGGATCAAAGGAGAAACCCCCCAAAAAAATATCATATCGTGGTGAGAGACGTGGCAGATGAGTACAATTATCGGCAGAAAAAAAAAAAGGAAAACCGCCTCGTACTCAGAAGCCGCTCCTCTCACGTGTGAAGCTTCAAACAAATTGTTTTTCTTGAGACGCTCTATAAAGTTATACACAGCTCCTTAAATGCAGCACCCGCACACAAAGCCAAACGTTCCAAGCTGGAAAGAAAGCATGAAATTCGCGGTGCCCGTTTCCTGTGAAACAACGGGCAACAATACGCCAAGTCCGCTACCACGTCAGCCGGGGCGGCCACACCCCGCCCGCGCTTAAGCCACATATGGCGACTGAAAATGCTCGCCGCTCAAGCTGCGCGCGGCAAAGTCCGCAACCACGTCAGCCGGGGCGGCCACGGAGAGCGCCGAACGCCCGCGCTTAAGCCTGAAAATGCTCGGCGCTTACGCCAGGTAGCGAGAAAAAATGCTCGGCGCTTAAGCCACGCGGGGACTAAAAACTGAAGCCACGGGATTGTTGCTGAAATTGTATGCATTCCGGTGGAGGTCTGTCGGCG
>NW_027315152.1:0-63821 GCF_023375885.2 Dermacentor andersoni | reverse complement strand
CATGCTTAGCACGTCGTTTGGTAGAAATCCACGTGCGCGTTCTGCAAAAAGCACCATTTGCATGCACATCTTGTGGTTTTGCAGAAAACTTCATCCGCGTCTACCAAAAGATGCATGTGCATGCTTAAAACGCGTTTTCGCACAAATGCGTGCGCGGGTGCTAAAAAGAGCAGCATCGGCATGCTTAGCACGTCGTTTGGTAGAAATCCACGTGCGCGTTCTGCAAAAAGCACCATTTGCATGCACATCTTGTGGTTTTGCAGAAAACTTCATCCGCGTCTACCAAAAGATGCATGTGCATGCTTAAAACGCGTTTTCGCACAAATGCGTGCGCGGGTGCTAAAAAGAGCAGCATCGGCATGCTTAGCACGTCGTTTGGTAGAAATCCACGTGCGCGTTCTGCAAAAAGCACCATTTGCATGCACATCTTGTGGTTTTGCAGAAAACTTCATCCGCGTCTACCAAAAGATGCATGTGCATGCTTAAAACGCGTTTTCGCACAAATGCGTGCGCGGGTGCTAAAAAGAGCAGCATCGGCATGCTTAGCACGTCGTTTGGTAGAAATCACGTGCGCGTTCTGCAAAAAGCACCATTTGCATGCACATCTTGTGGTTTTGCAGAAAACTTCATCCGCGTCTACCAAAAGATGCACGTGCATGCTTAAAACGCGTTTTCGCACAAATGCGTGCGCGGGTGCTAAAAAGAGCAGCATCGGCATGCTTAGCACGTCGTTTGGTAGAAATCCACGTGCGCGTTCTGCCAAAAGCACCATTTGCATGCACATCTTGTGGTTTTGCAGAAAACTTCATCCGCGTCTACCAAAAGATGCATGTGCATGCTTAAAACGCGTTTTCGCACAAATCCGTGCGCGGGTGCTAAAAAGAGCAGCATCGGCATGCTTAGCACGTCGTTTGGTAGAAATCCACGTGCGCGTTCTGCAAAAAGCACCATTTGCATGCACATCTTGTGGTTTTGCAGAAAACTTCATCCGCGTCTACCAAAAGATGCATGTGCATGCCTGAAACGCGTTTTCGCACAAATGCGTGCGCGGGTGCTAAAAAGAGCAGCATCGGCATGCTTAGCACGTCGTTTGGTAGAAATCCACGTGCGCGTTCTGCAAAAAGCGCCATTTGCATGCACATCTTGTGGTTTTGCAGAAAACTTCATCCGCGTCTACCAAAAGATGCATGTGCATGCTTAAAACGCGTTTTCGCACAAATGCGTGCGCGGGTGCTAAAAAGAGCAGCATCGGCATGCTTAGCACGTCGTTTGGTAGAAATCCACGTGCGCGTTCTGCAAAAAGCACCATTTGCATGCACATCTTGTGGTTTTGCAGAAAACTTCATCCGCGTCTACCAAAAGATGCATGTGCATGCTTAAAACGCGTTTTCGCACAAATGCGTGCGCGGGTGCTAAAAAGAGCAGCATCGGCATGCTTAGCACGTCGTTTGGTAGAAATCCACGTGCGCGTTCTGCCAAAAGCACCATTTGCATGCACATCTTGTGGTTTTGCAGAAAACTTCATCCGCGTCTACCAAAAGATGCATGTGCATGCTTAAAACGCGTTTTCGCACAAATCCGTGCGCGGGTGCTAAAAAGAGCAGCATCGGCATGCTTAGCACGTCGTTTGGTAGAAATCCACGTGCGCGTTCTGCAAAAAGCACCATTTGCATGCACATCTTGTGGTTTTGCAGAAAACTTCATCCGCGTCTACCAAAAGATGCATGTGCATGCTTAAAACGCGTTTTCGCACAAATGCGTGCGCGGGTGCTAAAAAGAGCAGCATCGGCATGCTTAGCACGTCGTTTGGTAGAAATCCAGGAGCGCGTTCTGCAAAAAGCACCATTTGCATGCACATCTTGTGGTTTTGCAGAAAACTTCATCCGCGTCTACCAAAAGATGCATGTGCATGCTTAAAACGCGTTTTCGCACAAATGCGTGCGCGGGTGCTAAAAAGAGCAGCATCGGCATGCTTAGCACGTCGTTTGGTAGAAATCCACGTGCGCGTTCTGCCAAAAGCACCATTTGCATGCACATCTTGTGGTTTTGCAGAAAACTTCATCCGCGTCTACCAAAAGATGCATGTGCATGCTTAAAACGCGTTTTCGCACAAATCCGTGCGCGGGTGCTAAAAAGAGCAGCATCGGCATGCTTAGCACGTCGTTTGGTAGAAATCCACGTGCGCGTTCTGCAAAAAGCACCATTTGCATGCACATCTTGTGGTTTTGCAGAAAACTTCATCCGCGTCTACCAAAAGATGCATGTGCATGCTTAAAACGCGTTTTCGCACAAATGCGTGCGCGGGTGCTAAAAAGAGCAGCATCGGCATGCTTAGCACGTCGCTTGGTAGAAATCCACGTGCGCGTTTTGCAAAAAGCACCATTTGCATGCACATCTTGTGGTTTTGCAGAAAACTTCATCCGCGTCTACCAAAAGATGCATGTGCATGCTTAAAACGCGTTTTCGCACAAATGCGTGCGCTGGTGCTAAAAAGAGCAGCATCGGCATGCTTAGCACGTCGTTTGGTAGAAATCCACGTGCGCGTTCTGCAAAAAGCACCATTTGCATGCACATCTTGTGGTTTTGCAGAAAACTTCATCCGCGTCTACCAAAAGATGCATGTGCATGCTTAAAACGCGTTTTCGCACAAATGCGTGCGCGGGTGCTAAAAAGAGCAGCATCGGCATGCTTAGCACGTCGTTTGGTAGAAATCCACGTGCGCGTTTTGCAAAAAGCACCATTTGCATGCACATCTTGTGGTTTTGCAGAAAACTTCATCCGCGTCTACCAAAAGATGCATGTGCATGCTTAAAACGCGTTTTCGCACAAATGCGTGCGCGGGTGCTAAAAATAGCAGCATCGGCATGCTTAGCACGTCGTTTGGTAGAAATCCACGTGCGCGTTCTGCAAAAAGCACCATTTGCATGCACATCTTGTGGTTTTGCAGAAAACTTCATCCGCGTCTACCAAAAGATGCATGTGCATGCTTAAAACGCGTTTTCGCACAAATGCGTGCGCGGGTGCTAAAAAGAGCAGCATCGGCATGCTTAGCACGTCGTTTGGTAGAAATCCACGTGCGCGTTTTGCAAAAAGCACCATTTGCATGCACATCTTGTGGTTTTGCAGAAAAGTTCATCCGCGTCTACCAAAAGATGCATGTGCATGCTTAAAACGCGTTTTCGCACAAATGCGTGCGCGGGTGCTAAAAAGAGCAGCATCGGCATGCTTAGCACGTCGTTTGGTAGAAATCCACGTGCGCGTTTTGCAAAAAGCACCATTTGCATGCACATCTTGTGGTTTTGCAGAAAACTTCATCCGCGTCTACCAAAAGATGCATGTGCATGCTTAAAACGCGTTTTCGCACAAATGCGTGCGCGGGTGCTAAAAAGAGCAGCATCGGCATGCTTAGCACGTCGTTTGGTAGAAATCCACGTGCGCGTTCTGCAAAAAGCACCATTTGCATGCACATCTTGTGGTTTTGCAGAAAACTTCATCCGCGTCTACCAAAAGATGCATGTGCATGCTTAAAACGCGTTTTCGCACAAATGCGTGCGCGGGTGCTAAAAAGAGCAGCATCGGCATGCTTAGCACGTCGTTTGGTAGAAATCCACGTGCGCGTTCTGCAAAAAGCACCATTTGCATGCACATCTTGTGGTTTTGCAGAAAACTTCATCCGCGTCTACCAAAAGATGCATGTGCATGCTTAAAACGCGTTTTCGCACAAATGCGTGCGCGGGTGCTAAAAAGAGCAGCATCGGCATGCTTAGCACGTCGTTTGGTAGAAATCCACGTGCGCGTTCTGCCAAAAGCACCATTTGCATGCACATCTTGTGGTTTTGCAGAAAACTTCATCCGCGTCTACCAAAAGATGCATGTGCATGCTTAAAACGCGTTTTCGCACAAATCCGTGCGCGGGTGCTAAAAAGAGCAGCATCGGCATGCTTAGCACGTCGTTTGGTAGAAATCCACGTGCGCGTTCTGCAAAAAGCACCATTTGCATGCACATCTTGTGGTTTTGCAGAAAACTTCATCCGCGTCTACCAAAAGATGCATGTGCATGCTTAAAACGCGTTTTCGCACAAATGCGTGCGCGGGTGCTAAAAAGAGCAGCATCGGCATGCTTAGCACGTCGCTTGGTAGAAATCCACGTGCGCGTTTTGCAAAAAGCACCATTTGCATGCACATCTTGTGGTTTTGCAGAAAACTTCATCCGCGTCTACCAAAAGATGCATGTGCATGCTTAAAACGCGTTTTCGCACAAATGCGTGCGCTGGTGCTAAAAAGAGCAGCATCGGCATGCTTAGCACGTCGTTTGGTAGAAATCCACGTGCGCGTTCTGCAAAAAGCACCATTTGCATGCACATCTTGTGGTTTTGCAGAAAACTTCATCCGCGTCTACCAAAAGATGCATGTGCATGCTTAAAACGCGTTTTCGCACAAATGCGTGCGCGGGTGCTAAAAAGAGCAGCATCGGCATGCTTAGCACGTCGTTTGGTAGAAATCCACGTGCGCGTTTTGCAAAAAGCACCATTTGCATGCACATCTTGTGGTTTTGCAGAAAACTTCATCCGCGTCTACCAAAAGATGCATGTGCATGCTTAAAACGCGTTTTCGCACAAATGCGTGCGCGGGTGCTAAAAATAGCAGCATCGGCATGCTTAGCACGTCGTTTGGTAGAAATCCACGTGCGCGTTCTGCAAAAAGCACCATTTGCATGCACATCTTGTGGTTTTGCAGAAAACTTCATCCGCGTCTACCAAAAGATGCATGTGCATGCTTAAAACGCGTTTTCGCACAAATGCGTGCGCGGGTGCTAAAAAGAGCAGCATCGGCATGCTTAGCACGTCGTTTGGTAGAAATCCACGTGCGCGTTTTGCAAAAAGCACCATTTGCATGCACATCTTGTGGTTTTGCAGAAAAGTTCATCCGCGTCTACCAAAAGATGCATGTGCATGCTTAAAACGCGTTTTCGCACAAATGCGTGCGCGGGTGCTAAAAAGAGCAGCATCGGCATGCTTAGCACGTCGTTTGGTAGAAATCCACGTGCGCGTTTTGCAAAAAGCACCATTTGCATGCACATCTTGTGGTTTTGCAGAAAACTTCATCCGCGTCTACCAAAAGATGCATGTGCATGCTTAAAACGCGTTTTCGCACAAATGCGTGCGCGGGTGCTAAAAAGAGCAGCATCGGCATGCTTAGCACGTCGTTTGGTAGAAATCCACGTGCGCGTTCTGCAAAAAGCACCATTTGCATGCACATCTTGTGGTTTTGCAGAAAACTTCATCCGCGTCTACCAAAAGATGCATGTGCATGCTTAAAACGCGTTTTCGCACAAATGCGTGCGCGGGTGCTAAAAAGAGCAGCATCGGCATGCTTAGCACGTCGTTTGGTAGAAATCCACGTGCGCGTTCTGCAAAAAGCACCATTTGCATGCACATCTTGTGGTTTTGCAGAAAACTTCATCCGCGTCTACCAAAAGATGCATGTGCATGCTTAAAACGCGTTTTCGCACAAATGCGTGCGCGGGTGCTAAAAAGAGCAGCATCGGCATGCTTAGCACGTCGTTTGGTAGAAATCCACGTGCGCGTTCTGCCAAAAGCACCATTTGCATGCACATCTTGTGGTTTTGCAGAAAACTTCATCCGCGTCTACCAAAAGATGCATGTGCATGCTTAAAACGCGTTTTCGCACAAATCCGTGCGCGGGTGCTAAAAAGAGCAGCATCGGCATGCTTAGCACGTCGTTTGGTAGAAATCCACGTGCGCGTTCTGCAAAAAGCACCATTTGCATGCACATCTTGTGGTTTTGCAGAAAACTTCATCCGCGTCTACCAAAAGATGCATGTGCATGCTTAAAACGCGTTTTCGCACAAATGCGTGCGCGGGTGCTAAAAAGAGCAGCATCGGCATGCTTAGCACGTCGCTTGGTAGAAATCCACGTGCGCGTTTTGCAAAAAGCACCATTTGCATGCACATCTTGTGGTTTTGCAGAAAACTTCATCCGCGTCTACCAAAAGATGCATGTGCATGCTTAAAACGCGTTTTCGCACAAATGCGTGCGCGGGTGCTAAAAAGAGCAGCATCGGCATGCTTAGCACGTCGTTTGGTAGAAATCCACGTGCGCGTTCTGCAAAAAGCACCATTTGCATGCACATCTTGTGGTTTTGCAGAAAACTTCATCCGCGTCTACCAAAAGATGCATGTGCATGCTTAAAACGCGTTTTCGCACAAATGCGTGCGCGGGTGCTAAAAAGAGCAGCATCGGCATGCTTAGCACGTCGTTTGGTAGAAATCCACGCGCGCGTTTTGCAAAAAGCACCATTTGCATGCACATCTTGTGGTTTTGCAGAAAACTTCATCCGCGTCTACCAAAAGATGCATGTGCATGCTTAAAACGCGTTTTCGCACAAATGCGTGCGCGGGTGCTAAAAATAGCAGCATCGGCATGCTTAGCACGTCGTTTGGTAGAAATCCACGTGCGCGTTCTGCAAAAAGCACCATTTGCATGCACATCTTGTGGTTTTGCAGAAAACTTCATCCGCGTCTACCAAAAGATGCATGTGCATGCTTAAAACGCGTTTTCGCACAAATGCGTGCGCGGGTGCTAAAAAGAGCAGCATCGGCATGCTTAGCACGTCGTTTGGTAGAAATCCACGTGCGCGTTCTGCAAAAAGCACCATTTGCATGCACATCTTGTGGTTTTGCAGAATACTTCATCCGCGTCTACGAAATGATGCATGTGCATGCTTAAAACGCGTTTTCGCACAAATGCGTGCGCGGGTGCTAAAAAGAGCAGCATCGGCATGCTTAGCACGTCGTTTGGTAGAAATCCACGTGCGCGTTCTGCCAAAAGCACCATTTGCATGCACATCTTGTGGTTTTGCAGAAAACTTCATCCGCGTCTACCAAAAGATGCATGTGCATGCTTAAAACGCGTTTTCGCACAAATCCGTGCGCGGGTGCTAAAAAGAGCAGCATCGGCATGCTTAGCACGTCGTTTGGTAGAAATCCACGTGCGCGTTCTGCAAAAAGCACCATTTGCATGCACATCTTGTGGTTTTGCAGAAAACTTCATCCGCGTCTACCAAAAGATGCATGTGCATGCTTAAAACGCGTTTTCGCACAAATGCGTGCGCGGGTGCTAAAAAGAGCAGCATCGGCATGCTTAGCACGTCGTTTGGTAGAAATCCACGTGCGCGTTCTGCAAAAGCACCATTTGCATGCACATCTTGTGGTTTTGCAGAAAACTTCATCCGCGTCTACCAAAAGATGCATGTGCATGCTTAAAACGCGTTTTCGCACAAATGCGTGCGCGGGTGCTAAAAAGAGCAGCATCGGCATGCTTAGCACGTCGTTTGGTAGAAATCGACGTGCGCGTTCTGCAAAAAGCACCATTTGCATGCACATCTTGTGGTTTTGCAGAAAACTTCATCCGCGTCTACCAAAAGATGCATGTGCATGCTTAAAACGCGTTTTCGCACAAATGCGTGCGCGGGTGCTAAAAAGAGCAGCATCGGCATGCTTAGCACGTCGTTTGGTAGAAATCTACGTGCGCGTTCTGCAAAAAGCACCATTTGCATGCACATCTTGTGGTTTTGCAGAAAACTTCATCCGCGTCTACCAAAAGATGCATGTGCATGCTTAAAACGCGTTTTCGCACAAATCCGTGCGCGGGTGCTAAAAAGAGCAGCATCGGCATGCTTAGCACGTCGTTTGGTAGAAATCCACGTGCGCGTTCTGCAAAAAGCACCATTTGCATGCACATCTTGTGGTTTTGCAGAAAACTTCATCCGCGTCTACCAAAAGATGCATGTGCATGCTTAAAACGCGTTTTCGCACAAATGCGTGCGCGGGTGCTAAAAAGAGCAGCATCGGCATGCTTAGCACGTCGTTTGGTAGAAATCCACGTGCGCGTTCTGCCAAAAGCACCATTTGCATGCACATCTTGTGGTTTTGCAGAAAACTTCACCCGCGTCTACCAAAAGATGCATGTGCATGCTTAAAACGCGTTTTCGCACAAATGCGTGCGCGGGTGCTAAAAAGAGCAGCATCGGCATGCTTAGCACGTCGTTTGGTAGAAATCCACGTGCGCGTTCTGCCAAAAGCACCATTTGCATGCACATCTTGTGGTTTTGCAGAAAACTTCATCCGCGTCTACCAAAAGATGCATGTGCATGCTTAAAACGCGTTTTCGCACAAATCCGTGCGCGGGTGCTAAAAAGAGCAGCATCGGCATGCTTAGCACGTCGTTTGGTAGAAATCCACGTGCGCGTTCTGCAAAAAGCACCATTTGCATGCACATCTTGTGGTTTTGCAGAAAACTTCATCCGCGTCTACCAAAAGATGCATGTGCATGCTTAAAACGCGTTTTCGCACAAATCCGTGCGCGGGTGCTAAAAAGAGCAGCATCGGCATGCTTAGCACGTCGTTTGGTAGAAATCCACGTGCGCGTTCTGCAAAAAGCACCATTTGCATGCACATCTTGTGGTTTTGCAGAAAACTTCATCCGCGTCTACCAAAAGATGCATGTGCATGCTTAAAACGCGTTTTCGCACAAATGCGTGCGCGGGTGCTAAAAAGAGCAGCATCGGCATGCTTAGCACGTCGTTTGGTAGAAATCCACGTGCGCGTTCTGCAAAAAGCACCATTTGCATGCACATCTTGTGGTTTTGCAGAAAACTTCATCCGCGTCTACCAAAAGATGCATGTGCATGCTTAAAACGCGTTTTCGCACAAATGCGTGCGCGGGTGCTAAAAAGAGCAGCATCGGCATGCTTAGCACGTCGTTTGGTAGAAATCCACGTGCGCGTTCTGCAAAAAGCACCATTTGCATGCACATCTTGTGGTTTTGCAGAAAACTTCATCCGCGTCTACCAAAAGATGCATGTGCATGCTTAAAACGCGTTTTCGCACAAATGCGTGCGCGGGTGCTAAAAAGAGCAGCATCGGCATGCTTAGCACGTCGTTTGGTAGAAATCCACGTGCGCGTTCTGCAAAAAGCACCATTTGCATGCACATCTTGTGGTTTTGCAGAAAACTTCATCCGCGTCTACCAAAAGATGCATGTGCATGCTTAAAACGCGTTTTCGCACAAATGCGTGCGCGGGTGCTAAAAAGAGCAGCATCGGCATGCTTAGCACGTCGTTTGGTAGAAATCCACGTGCGCGTTCTGCAAAAAGCACCATTTGCATGCACATCTTGTGGTTTTGCAGAAAACTTCATCCGCGTCTACCAAAAGATGCATGTGCATGCTTAAAACGCGTTTTCGCACAAATGCGTGCGCGGGTGCTAAAAAGAGCAGCATCGGCATGCTTAGCACGTCGTTTGGTAGAAATCACGTGCGCGTTCTGCAAAAAGCACCATTTGCATGCACATCTTGTGGTTTTGCAGAAAACTTCATCCGCGTCTACCAAAAGATGCACGTGCATGCTTAAAACGCGTTTTCGCACAAATGCGTGCGCGGGTGCTAAAAAGAGCAGCATCGGCATGCTTAGCACGTCGTTTGGTAGAAATCCACGTGCGCGTTCTGCCAAAAGCACCATTTGCATGCACATCTTGTGGTTTTGCAGAAAACTTCATCCGCGTCTACCAAAAGATGCATGTGCATGCTTAAAACGCGTTTTCGCACAAATCCGTGCGCGGGTGCTAAAAAGAGCAGCATCGGCATGCTTAGCACGTCGTTTGGTAGAAATCCACGTGCGCGTTCTGCAAAAAGCACCATTTGCATGCACATCTTGTGGTTTTGCAGAAAACTTCATCCGCGTCTACCAAAAGATGCATGTGCATGCTTAAAACGCGTTTTCGCACAAATGCGTGCGCGGGTGCTAAAAAGAGCAGCATCGGCATGCTTAGCACGTCGTTTGGTAGAAATCCACGTGCGCGTTCTGCAAAAAGCACCATTTGCATGCACATCTTGTGGTTTTGCAGAAAACTTCATCCGCGTCTACCAAAAGATGCATGTGCATGCTTAAAACGCGTTTTCGCACAAATGCGTGCGCGGGTGCTAAAAAGAGCAGCATCGGCATGCTTAGCACGTCGTTTGGTAGAAATCCACGTGCGCGTTCTGCAAAAAGCACCATTTGCATGCACATCTTGTGGTTTTGCAGAAAACTTCATCCGCGTCTACCAAAAGATGCATGTGCATGCTTAAAACGCGTTTTCGCACAAATGCGTGCGCGGGTGCTAAAAAGAGCAGCATCGGCATGCTTAGCACGTCGTTTGGTAGAAATCCACGTGCGCGTTCTGCAAAAAGCACCATTTGCATGCACATCTTGTGGTTTTGCAGAAAACTTCATCCGCGTCTACCAAAAGATGCACGTGCATGCTTAAAACGCGTTTTCGCACAAATGCGTGCGCGGGTGCTAAAAAGAGCAGCATCGGCATGCTTAGCACGTCGTTTGGTAGAAATCCACGTGCGCGTTCTGCCAAAAGCACCATTTGCATGCACATCTTGTGGTTTTGCAGAAAACTTCATCCGCGTCTACCAAAAGATGCATGTGCATGCTTAAAACGCGTTTTCGCACAAATGCGTGCGCGAGTGCTAAAAAGAGCAGCATCGGCATGCTTAGCCCGTCGTTTGGTAGAAATCCACGAGCGCGTTCTGCAAAAAGCACCATTTGCATGCACATCTTGTGGTTTTGCAGAAAACTTCACCCGCGTCTACCAAAAGATGCATGTGCATGCTTAAAACGCGTTTTCGCACAAATGCGTGCGCGGGTGCTAAAAAGAGCAGCATCGGCATGCTTAGCACGTCGTTTGGTAGAAATCCACGTGCGCGTTCTGCAAAAAGCACCATTTGCATGCACATCTTGTGGTTTTGCAGAAAACTTCATCCGCGTCTACCAAAAGATGCATGTGCATGCTTAAAACGCGTTTTCGCACAAATCCGTGCGCGGGTGCTAAAAAGAGCAGCATCGGCATGCTTAGCACGTCGTTTGGTAGAAATCCACGTGCGCGTTCTGCAAAAAGCACCATTTGCATGCACATCTTGTGGTTTTGCAGAAAACTTCATCCGCGTCTACCAAAAGATGCATGTGCATGCTTAAAACGCGTTTTCGCACAAATGCGTGCGCGGGTGCTAAAAAGAGCAGCATCGGCATGCTTAGCACGTCGTTTGGTAGAAATCCACGTGCGCGTTCTGCAAAAAGCACCATTTGCATGCACATCTTGTGGTTTTGCAGAAAACTTCATCCGCGTCTACCAAAAGATGCACGTGCATGCTTAAAACGCGTTTTCGCACAAATGCGTGCGCGGGTGCTAAAAAGAGCAGCATCGGCATGCTTAGCACGTCGTTTGGTAGAAATCCACGTGCGCGTTCTGCCAAAAGCACCATTTGCATGCACATCTTGTGGTTTTGCAGAAAACTTCATCCGCGTCTACCAAAAGATGCATGTGCATGCTTAAAACGCGTTTTCGCACAAATCCGTGCGCGGGTGCTAAAAAGAGCAGCATCGGCATGCTTAGCACGTCGTTTGGTAGAAATCCACGTGCGCGTTCTGCAAAAAGCACCATTTGCATGCACATCTTGTGGTTTTGCAGAAAACTTCATCCGCGTCTACCAAAAGATGCATGTGCATGCTTAAAACGCGTTTTCGCACAAATGCGTGCGCGGGTGCTAAAAAGAGCAGCATCGGCATGCTTAGCACGTCGTTTGGTAGAAATCCACGTGCGCGTTCTGCAAAAGCACCATTTGCATGCACATCTTGTGGTTTTGCAGAAAACTTCATCCGCGTCTACCAAAAGATGCATGTGCATGCTTAAAACGCGTTTTCGCACAAATGCGTGCGCGGGTGCTAAAAAGAGCAGCATCGGCATGCTTAGCACGTCGTTTGGTAGAAATCGACGTGCGCGTTCTGCAAAAAGCACCATTTGCATGCACATCTTGTGGTTTTGCAGAATACTTCATCCGCGTCTACCAAATGATGCATGTGCATGCTTAAAACGCGTTTTCGCACAAATGCGTGCGCGGGTGCTAAAAAGAGCAGCATCGGCATGCTTAGCACGTCGTTTGGTAGAAATCCGCGTGCGCGTTCTGCCAAAAGCACCATTTGCATGCACATCTTGTGGTTTTGCAGAAAACTTCATCCGCGTCTACCAAAAGATGCATGTGCATGCTTAAAACGCGTTTTCGCACAAATCCGTGCGCGGGTGCTAAAAAGAGCAGCATCGGCATGCTTAGCACGTCGTTTGGTAGAAATCCACGTGCGCGTTCTGCCAAAAGCACCATTTGCATGCACATCTTGTGGTTTTGCAGAAAACTTCATCCGCGTCTACCAAAAGATGCATGTGCATGCTTAAAACGCGTTTTCGCACAAATGCGTGCGCGGGTGCTAAAAAGAGCAGCATCGGCATGCTTAGCACGTCGTTTGGTAGAAATCCACGTGCGCGTTCTGCCAAAAGCACCATTTGCATGCACATCTTGTGGTTTTGCAGAAAACTTCATCCGCGTCTACCAAAAGATGCATGTGCATGCTTAAAACGCGTTTTCGCACAAATGCGTGCGCGAGTGCTAAAAAGAGCAGCATCGGCATGCTTAGCACGTCGTTTGGTAGAAATCCACGAGCGCGTTCTGCAAAAAGCACCATTTGCATGCACATCTTGTGGTTTTGCAGAAAACTTCACCCGCGTCTACCAAAAGATGCATGTGCATGCTTAAAACGCGTTTTCGCACAAATGCGTGCGCGGGTGCTAAAAAGAGCAGCATCGGCATGCTTAGCACGTCGTTTGGTAGAAATCCACGTGCGCGTTCTGCAAAAAGCACCATTTGCATGCACATCTTGTGGTTTTGCAGAAAACTTCATCCGCGTCTACCAAAAGATGCATGTGCATGCTTAAAACGCGTTTTCGCACAAATGCGTGCGCGGGTGCTAAAAAGAGCAGCATCGGCATGCTTAGCACGTCGTTTGGTAGAAATCCACGTGCGCGTTCTGCAAAAAGCACCATTTGCATGCACATCTTGTGGTTTTGCAGAAAACTTCATCCGCGTCTACCAAAAGATGCATGTGCATGCTTAAAACGCGTTTTCGCACAAATGCGTGCGCGGGTGCTAAAAAGAGCAGCATCGGCATGCTTAGCACGTCGTTTGGTAGAAATCCACGTGCGCGTTTTGCAAAAAGCACCATTTGCATGCACATCTTGTGGTTTTGCAGAAAACTTCATCCGCGTCTACCAAAAGATGCATGTGCATGCTTAAAACGCGTTTTCGCACAAATGCGTGCGCGGGTGCTAAAAATAGCAGCATCGGCATGCTTAGCACGTCGTTTGGTAGAAATCCACGTGCGCGTTCTGCAAAAAGCACCATTTGCATGCACATCTTGTGGTTTTGCAGAAAACTTAATCCGCGTCTACCAAAAGATGCATGTGCATGCTTAAAACGCGTTTTCGCACAAATGCGTGCGCGGGTGCTAAAAAGAGCAGCATCGGCATGCTTAGCTCGTCGTTTGGTAGAAATCCACGTGCGCGTTCTGCAAAAAGCACCATTTGCATGCACATCTTGTGGTTTTGCAGAATACTTCATCCGCGTCTACCAAATGATGCATGTGCATGCTTAAAACGCGTTTTCGCACAAATGCGTGCGCGGGTGCTAAAAAGAGCAGCATCGGCATGCTTAGCACGTCGTTTGGTAGAAATCCGCGTGCGCGTTCTGCCAAAAGCACCATTTGCATGCACATCTTGTGGTTTTGCAGAAAACTTCATCCGCGTCTACCAAAAGATGCATGTGCATGCTTAAAACGCGTTTTCGCACAAATCCGTGCGCGGGTGCTAAAAAGAGCAGCATCGGCATGCTTAGCACGTCGTTTGGTAGAAATCCACGTGCGCGTTCTGCAAAAAGCACCATTTGCATGCACATCTTGTGGTTTTGCAGAAAACTTCATCCGCGTCTACCAAAAGATGCATGTGCATGCTTAAAACGCGTTTTCGCACAAATGCGTGCGCGGGTGCTAAAAAGAGCAGCATCGGCATGCTTAGCACGTCGTTTGGTAGAAATCCACGTGCGCGTTCTGCAAAAGCACCATTTGCATGCACATCTTGTGGTTTTGCAGAAAACTTCATCCGCGTCTACCAAAAGATGCATGTGCATGCTTAAAACGCGTTTTCGCACAAATGCGTGCGCGAGTGCTAAAAAGAGCAGCATCGGCATGCTTAGCACGTCGTTTGGTAGAAATCCACGAGCGCGTTCTGCAAAAAGCACCATTTGCATGCACATCTTGTGGTTTTGCAGAAAACTTCACCCGCGTCTACCAAAAGATGCATGTGCATGCTTAAAACGCGTTTTCGCACAAATGCGTGCGCGGGTGCTAAAAAGAGCAGCATCGGCATGCTTAGCACGTCGTTTGGTAGAAATCCACGTGCGCGTTCTGCAAAAAGCACCATTTGCATGCACATCTTGTGGTTTTGCAGAAAACTTCATCCGCGTCTACCAAAAGATGCACGTGCATGCTTAAAACGCGTTTTCGCACAAATGCGTGCGCGGGTGCTAAAAAGAGCAGCATCGGCATGCTTAGCACGTCGTTTGGTAGAAATCCACGTGCGCGTTCTGCCAAAAGCACCATTTGCATGCACATCTTGTGGTTTTGCAGAAAACTTCATCCGCGTCTACCAAAAGATGCATGTGCATGCTTAAAACGCGTTTTCGCACAAATCCGTGCGCGGGTGCTAAAAAGAGCAGCATCGGCATGCTTAGCACGTCGTTTGGTAGAAATCCACGTGCGCGTTCTGCAAAAAGCACCATTTGCATGCACATCTTGTGGTTTTGCAGAAAACTTCATCCGCGTCTACCAAAAGATGCATGTGCATGCTTAAAACGCGTTTTCGCACAAATGCGTGCGCGGGTGCTAAAAAGAGCAGCATCGGCATGCTTAGCACGTCGTTTGGTAGAAATCCACGTGCGCGTTCTG
Source organism: Dermacentor andersoni (assembly GCF_023375885.2). Lineage (NCBI taxonomy): Eukaryota > Metazoa > Arthropoda > Arachnida > Ixodida > Ixodidae > Dermacentor > Dermacentor andersoni. Next base: position 48,925 of record NW_027315152.1, on the reverse strand, counting down.
CAAAAAGCACCATTTGCATGCACATCTTGTGGTTTTGCAGAAAACTTCATCTGCGTCTACCAAAAGATGCATGTGCATGCTTAAAACGCGTTTTCGCACAAATGCGTGCGCGGGTGCTAAAAAGAGCAGCATCGGCATGCTTAGCACGTCGTTTGGTAGAAATCCACGTGCGCGTTCTGCAAAAAGCACCATTTGCATGCACATCTTGTGGTTTTGCAGAAAACTTCATCCGCGTCTACCAAAAGATGCATGTGCATGCTTAAAACGCGTTTTCACACAAATGCGTGCGCGGGTGCTAAAAAGAGCAGCATCGGCATGCTTAGCTCGTCGTTTGGTAGAAATCCACGTGCGCGTTCTGCAAAAAGCACCATTTGCATGCACATCCTGTGGTTTTGCAGAATACTTCATCCGCGTCTACCAAATGATGCATGTGCATGCTTAAAACGCGTTTTCGCACAAATGCGTGCGCGGGTGCTAAAAAGAGCAGCATCGGCATGCTTAGCACGTCGTTTGGTAGAAATCCGCGTGCGCGTTCTGCCAAAAGCACCATTTGCATGCACATCTTGTGGTTTTGCAGAAAACTTCATCCGCGTCTACCAAAAGATGCATGTGCATGCTTAAAACGCGTTTTCGCACAAATCCGTGCGCGGGTGCTAAAAAGAGCAGCATCGGCATGCTTAGCACGTCGTTTGGTAGAAATCCACGTGCGCGTTCTGCAAAAAGCACCATTTGCATGCACATCTTGTGGTTTTGCAGAAAACTTCATCCGCGTCTACCAAAAGATGCATGTGCATGCTTAAAACGCGTTTTCGCACAAATGCGTGCGCGGGTGCTAAAAAGAGCAGCATCGGCATGCTTAGCACGTCGTTTGGTAGAAATCCACGTGCGCGTTCTGCAAAAGCACCATTTGCATGCACATCTTGTGGTTTTGCAGAAAACTTCATCCGCGTCTACCAAAAGATGCATGTGCATGCTTAAAACGCGTTTTCGCACAAATGCGTGCGCGGGTGCTAAAAAGAGCAGCATCGGCATGCTTAGCACGTCGTTTGGTAGAAATCGACGTGCGCGTTCTGCAAAAAGCACCATTTGCATGCACATCTTGTGGTTTTGCAGAATACTTCATCCGCGTCTACCAAATGATGCATGTGCATGCTTAAAACGCGTTTTCGCACAAATGCGTGCGCGGGTGCTAAAAAGAGCAGCATCGGCATGCTTAGCACGTCGTTTGGTAGAAATCCGCGTGCGCGTTCTGCCAAAAGCACCATTTGCATGCACATCTTGTGGTTTTGCAGAAAACTTCATCCGCGTCTACCAAAAGATGCATGTGCATGCTTAAAACGCGTTTTCGCACAAATCCGTGCGCGGGTGCTAAAAAGAGCAGCATCGGCATGCTTAGCACGTCGTTTGGTAGAAATCCACGTGCGCGTTCTGCCAAAAGCACCATTTGCATGCACATCTTGTGGTTTTGCAGAAAACTTCATCCGCGTCTACCAAAAGATGCATGTGCATGCTTAAAACGCGTTTTCGCACAAATGCGTGCGCGGGTGCTAAAAAGAGCAGCATCGGCATGCTTAGCACGTCGTTTGGTAGAAATCCACGTGCGCGTTCTGCCAAAAGCACCATTTGCATGCACATCTTGTGGTTTTGCAGAAAACTTCATCCGCGTCTACCAAAAGATGCATGTGCATGCTTAAAACGCGTTTTCGCACAAATGCGTGCGCGGGTGCTAAAAAGAGCAGCATCGGCATGCTTAGCTCGTCGTTTGGTAGAAATCCACGTGCGCGTTCTGCAAAAAGCACCATTTGCATGCACATCTTGTGGTTTTGCAGAATACTTCATCCGCGTCTACCAAATGATGCATGTGCATGCTTAAAACGCGTTTTCGCACAAATGCGTGCGCGGGTGCTAAAAAGAGCAGCATCGGCATGCTTAGCACGTCGTTTGGTAGAAATCCGCGTGCGCGTTCTGCCAAAAGCACCATTTGCATGCACATCTTGTGGTTTTGCAGAAAACTTCATCCGCGTCTACCAAAAGATGCATGTGCATGCTTAAAACGCGTTTTCGCACAAATCCGTGCGCGGGTGCTAAAAAGAGCAGCATCGGCATGCTTAGCACGTCGTTTGGTAGAAATCCACGTGCGCGTTCTGCAAAAAGCACCATTTGCATGCACATCTTGTGGTTTTGCAGAAAACTTCATCCGCGTCTACCAAAAGATGCATGTGCATGCTTAAAACGCGTTTTCGCACAAATGCGTGCGCGGGTGCTAAAAAGAGCAGCATCGGCATGCTTAGCACGTCGTTTGGTAGAAATCCACGTGCGCGTTCTGCAAAAGCACCATTTGCATGCACATCTTGTGGTTTTGCAGAAAACTTCATCCGCGTCTACCAAAAGATGCATGTGCATGCTTAAAACGCGTTTTCGCACAAATGCGTGCGCGGGTGCTAAAAAGAGCAGCATCGGCATGCTTAGCACGTCGTTTGGTAGAAATCGACGTGCGCGTTCTGCAAAAAGCACCATTTGCATGCACATCTTGTGGTTTTGCAGAATACTTCATCCGCGTCTACCAAATGATGCATGTGCATGCTTAAAACGCGTTTTCGCACAAATGCGTGCGCGGGTGCTAAAAAGAGCAGCATCGGCATGCTTAGCACGTCGTTTGGTAGAAATCCGCGTGCGCGTTCTGCCAAAAGCACCATTTGCATGCACATCTTGTGGTTTTGCAGAAAACTTCATCCGCGTCTACCAAAAGATGCATGTGCATGCTTAAAACGCGTTTTCGCACAAATCCGTGCGCGGGTGCTAAAAAGAGCAGCATCGGCATGCTTAGCACGTCGTTTGGTAGAAATCCACGTGCGCGTTCTGCCAAAAGCACCATTTGCATGCACATCTTGTGGTTTTGCAGAAAACTTCATCCGCGTCTACCAAAAGATGCATGTGCATGCTTAAAACGCGTTTTCGCACAAATGCGTGCGCGGGTGCTAAAAAGAGCAGCATCGGCATGCTTAGCACGTCGTTTGGTAGAAATCCACGTGCGCGTTCTGCCAAAAGCACCATTTGCATGCACATCTTGTGGTTTTGCAGAAAACTTCATCCGCGTCTACCAAAAGATGCATGTGCATGCTTAAAACGCGTTTTCGCACAAATCCGTGCGCGGGTGCTAAAAAGAGCAGCATCGGCATGCTTAGCACGTCGTTTGGTAGAAATCCACGTGCGCGTTCTGCAAAAAGCACCATTTGCATGCACATCTTGTGGTTTTGCAGAAAACTTCATCCGCGTCTACCAAAAGATGCATGTGCATGCTTAAAACGCGTTTTCGCGCAAATGCGTGCGCGGGTGCTAAAAAGAGCAGCATCGGCATGCTTAGCACGTCGTTTGGTAGAAATCCACGTGCGCGTTCTGCAAAAAGCACCATTTGCATGCACATCTTGTGGTTTTGCAGAAAACTTCATCCGCGTCTACCAAAAGATGCATGTGCATGCTTAAAACGCGTTTTCGCACAAATGCGTGCGCGGGTGCTAAAAAGAGCAGCATCGGCATGCTTAGCACGTCGTTTGGTAGAAATCCACGTGCGCGTTCTGCAAAAAGCACCATTTGCATGCACATCTTGTGGTTTTGCAGAAAACTTCATCCGCGTCTACCAAAAGATGCATGTGCATGCTTAAAACGCGTTTTCGCACAAATGCGTGCGCGGGTGCTAAAAAGAGCAGCATCGGCATGCTTAGCACGTCGTTTGGTAGAAATCCACGTGCGCGTTCTGCAAAAAGCACCATTTGCATGCACATCTTGTGGTTTTGCAGAAAACTTCATCCGCGTCTACCAAAAGATGCACGTGCATGCTTAAAACGCGTTTTCGCACAAATGCGTGCGCGGGTGCTAAAAAGAGCAGCATCGGCATGCTTAGCACGTCGTTTGGTAGAAATCCACGTGCGCGTTCTGCCAAAAGCACCATTTGCATGCACATCTTGTGGTTTTGCAGAAAACTTCATCCGCGTCTACCAAAAGATGCATGTGCATGCTTAAAACGCGTTTTCGCACAAATCCGTGCGCGGGTGCTAAAAAGAGCAGCATCGGCATGCTTAGCACGTCGTTTGGTAGAAATCCACGTGCGCGTTCTGCAAAAAGCACCATTTGCATGCACATCTTGTGGTTTTGCAGAAAACTTCATCCGCGTCTACCAAAAGATGCATGTGCATGCTTAAAACGCGTTTTCGCACAAATGCGTGCGCGAGTGCTAAAAAGAGCAGCATCGGCATGCTTAGCACGTCGTTTGGTAGAAATCCACGAGCGCGTTCTGCAAAAAGCACCATTTGCATGCACATCTTGTGGTTTTGCAGAAAACTTCACCCGCGTCTACCAAAAGATGCATGTGCATGCTTAAAACGCGTTTTCGCACAAATGCGTGCGCGGGTGCTAAAAAGAGCAGCATCGGCATGCTTAGCACGTCGTTTGGTAGAAATCCACGTGCGCGTTCTGCCAAAAGCACCATTTGCATGCACATCTTGTGGTTTTGCAGAAAACTTCATCCGCGTCTACCAAAAGATGCATGTGCATGCTTAAAACGCATTTTCGCATAAATCCGTGCGCGGGTGCTAAAAAGAGCAGCATCGGCATGCTTAGCACGTCGTTTGGTAGAAATCCACGTGCGCGTTCTGCAAAAAGCACCATTTGCATGCACATCTTGTGGTTTTGCAGAAAACTTCATCCGCGTCTACCAAAGGATGCATGTGCATGCTTAAAACGCGTTTTCGCACAAATGCGTGCGCGGGTGCTAAAAAGAGCAGCATCGGCATGCTTAGCACGTCGTTTGGTAGAAATCCACGAGCGCGTTCTGCAAAAAGCACCATTTGCATGCACATCTTGTGGTTTTGCAGAAAACTTCATCCGCGTCTACCAAAAGATGCATGTGCATGCTTAAAACGCGTTTTCGCACAAATGCGTGCGCGGGTGCTAAAAAGAGCAGCATCGGCATGCTTAGCACGTCGTTTGGTAGAAATCCACGTGCGCGTTCTGCCAAAAGCACCATTTGCATGCACATCTTGTGGTTTTTCAGAAAACTTCATCCGCGTCTACCAAAAGATGCATGTGCATGCTTAAAACGCGTTTTCGCACAAATGCGTGCGCGGGTGCTAAAAAGAGCAGCATCGGCATGCTTAGCACGTCGTTTGGTAGAAATCCACGTGCGCGTTCTGCAAAAAGCACCATTTGCATGCACATCTTGTGGTTTTGCAGAAAACTTCATCCGCGTCTACCAAAAGATGCATGTGCATGCTTAAAACGCGTTTTCGCACAAATCCGTGCGCGGGTGCTAAAAAGAGCAGCATCGGCATGCTTAGCACGTCGTTTGGTAGAAATCCACGTGCGCGTTCTGCAAAAAGCACCATTTGCATGCACATCTTGTGGTTTTGCAGAAAACTTCATCCGCGTCTACCAAAAGATGCATGTGCATGCTTAAAACGCGTTTTCGCACAAATGCGTGCGCGAGTGCTAAAAAGAGCAGCATCGGCATGCTTAGCACGTCGTTTGGTAGAAATCCACGAGCGCGTTCTGCAAAAAGCACCATTTGCATGCACATCTTGTGGTTTTGCAGAAAACTTCATCCGCGTCTACCAAAAGATGCATGTGCATGCTTAAAACGCGTTTTCGCACAAATGCGTGCGCGGGTGCTAAAAAGAGCAGCATCGGCATGCTTAGCACGTCGTTTGGTAGAAATCCACGTGCGCGTTCTGCCAAAAGCACCATTTGCATGCACATCTTGTGGTTTTGCAGAAAACTTCATCCGCGTCTACCAAAAGATGCATGTGCATGCTTAAAACGCGTTTTCGCACAAATCCGTGCGCGGGTGCTAAAAAGAGCAGCATCGGCATGCTTAGCACGTCGTTTGGTAGAAATCCACGTGCGCGTTCTGCAAAAAGCACCATTTGCATGCACATCTTGTGGTTTTGCAGAAAACTTCATCCGCGTCTACCAAAAGAAGCATGTGCATGCTTAAAACGCGTTTTCGCACAAATGCGTGCGCGGGTGCTAAAAAGAGCAGCATCGGCATGCTTAGCACGTCGTTTGGTAGAAATCCACGTGCGCGTTTTGCAAAAAGCACCATTTGCATGCACATCTTGTGGTTTTGCAGAAAACTTCATCCGCGTCTACCAAAAGAGGCATGTGCATGCTTAAAACGCGTTTTCGCACAAATGCGTGCGCGGGTGCTAAAAAGAGCAGCATCGGCATGCTTAGCACGTCGTTTGGTAGAAATCCACGTGCGCGTTCTGCAAAAAGCACCATTTGCATGCACATCTTGTGGTTTTGCAGAAAACTTCATCCGCGTCTACCAAAAGATGCATGTGCATGCTTAAAACGCGTTTTCGCACAAATGCGTGCGCGGGTGCTAAAAAGAGCAGCATCGGCATGCTTAGCACGTCGTTTGGTAGAAATCCACGTGCGCGTTCTGCAAAAAGCACCATTTGCATGCACATCTTGTGGTTTTGCAGAAAACTTCATCCGCGTCTACCAAAAGATGCATGTGCATGCTTAAAACGCGTTTTCGCACAAATGCGTGCGCGGGTGCTAAAAAGAGCAGCATCGGCATGCTTAGCACGTCGTTTGGTAGAAATCCACGTGCGCGTTCTGCAAAAAGCACCATTTGCATGCACATCTTGTGGTTTTGCAGAAAACTTCATCCGCGTCTACCAAAAGATGCACGTGCATGCTTAAAACGCGTTTTCGCACAAATGCGTGCGCGGGTGCTAAAAAGAGCAGCATCGGCATGCTTAGCACGTCGTTTGGTAGAAATCCACGTGCGCGTTCTGCCAAAAGCACCATTTGCATGCACATCTTGTGGTTTTGCAGAAAACTTCATCCGCGTCTACCAAAAGATGCATGTGCATGCTTAAAACGCGTTTTCGCACAAATCCGTGCGCGGGTGCTAAAAAGAGCAGCATCGGCATGCTTAGCACGTCGTTTGGTAGAAATCCACGTGCGCGTTCTGCAAAAAGCACCATTTGCATGCACATCTTGTGGTTTTGCAGAAAACTTCATCCGCGTCTACCAAAAGATGCATGTGCATGCTTAAAACGCGTTTTCGCACAAATGCGTGCGCGAGTGCTAAAAAGAGCAGCATCGGCATGCTTAGCACGTCGTTTGGTAGAAATCCACGAGCGCGTTCTGCAAAAAGCACCATTTGCATGCACATCTTGTGGTTTTGCAGAAAACTTCACCCGCGTCTACCAAAAGATGCATGTGCATGCTTAAAACGCGTTTTCGCACAAATGCGTGCGCGGGTGCTAAAAAGAGCAGCATCGGCATGCTTAGCACGTCGTTTGGTAGAAATCCACGTGCGCGTTCTGCCAAAAGCACCATTTGCATGCACATCTTGTGGTTTTGCAGAAAACTTCATCCGCGTCTACCAAAAGATGCATGTGCATGCTTAAAACGCATTTTCGCATAAATCCGTGCGCGGGTGCTAAAAAGAGCAGCATCGGCATGCTTAGCACGTCGTTTGGTAGAAATCCACGTGCGCGTTCTGCAAAAAGCACCATTTGCATGCACATATTGTGGTTTTGCAGAAAACTTCATCCGCGTCTACCAAAAGATGCATGTGCATGCTTAAAACGCGTTTTCGCACAAATGCGTGCGCGGGTGCTAAAAAGAGCAGCATCGGCATGCTTAGCACGTCGTTTGGTAGAAATCCACGAGCGCGTTCTGCAAAAAGCACCATTTGCATGCACATCTTGTGGTTTTGCAGAAAACTTCATCCGCGTCTACCAAAAGATGCATGTGCATGCTTAAAACGCGTTTTCGCACAAATGCGTGCGCGGGTGCTAAAAAGAGCAGCATCGGCATGCTTAGCACGTCGTTTGGTAGAAATCCACGTGCGCGTTCTGCCAAAAGCACCATTTGCATGCACATCTTGTGGTTTTGCAGAAAACTTCATCCGCGTCTACCAAAAGATGCATGTGCATGCTTAAAACGCGTTTTCGCACAAATGCGTGCGCGGGTGCTAAAAAGAGCAGCATCGGCATGCTTAGCACGTCGTTTGGTAGAAATCCACGTGCGCGTTCTGCAAAAAGCACCATTTGCATGCACATCTTGTGGTTTTGCAGAAAACTTCATCCGCGTCTACCAAAAGATGCATGTGCATGCTTAAAACGCGTTTTCGCACAAATCCGTGCGCGGGTGCTAAAAAGAGCAGCATCGGCATGCTTAGCACGTCGTTTGGTAGAAATCCACGTGCGCGTTCTGCAAAAAGCACCATTTGCATGCACATCTTGTGGTTTTGCAGAAAACTTCATCCGCGTCTACCAAAAGATGCATGTGCATGCTTAAAACGCGTTTTCGCACAAATGCGTGCGCGAGTGCTAAAAAGAGCAGCATCGGCATGCTTAGCACGTCGTTTGGTAGAAATCCACGAGCGCGTTCTGCAAAAAGCACCATTTGCATGCACATCTTGTGGTTTTGCAGAAAACTTCATCCGCGTCTACCAAAAGATGCATGTGCATGCTTAAAACGCGTTTTCGCACAAATGCGTGCGCGGGTGCTAAAAAGAGCAGCATCGGCATGCTTAGCACGTCGTTTGGTAGAAATCCACGTGCGCGTTCTGCCAAAAGCACCATTTGCATGCACATCTTGTGGTTTTGCAGAAAACTTCATCCGCGTCTACCAAAAGATGCATGTGCATGCTTAAAACGCGTTTTCGCACAAATCCGTGCGCGGGTGCTAAAAAGAGCAGCATCGGCATGCTTAGCACGTCGTTTGGTAGAAATCCACGTGCGCGTTCTGCAAAAAGCACCATTTGCATGCACATCTTGTGGTTTTGCAGAAAACTTCATCCGCGTCTACCAAAAGAAGCATGTGCATGCTTAAAACGCGTTTTCGCACAAATGCGTGCGCGGGTGCTAAAAAGAGCAGCATCGGCATGCTTAGCACGTCGTTTGGTAGAAATCCACGTGCGCGTTTTGCAAAAAGCACCATTTGCATGCACATCTTGTGGTTTTGCAGAAAACTTCATCCGCGTCTACCAAAAGAGGCATGTGCATGCTTAAAACGCGTTTTCGCACAAATGCGTGCGCGGGTGCTAAAAAGAGCAGCATCGGCATGCTTAGCACGTCGTTTGGTAGAAATCCACGTGCGCGTTCTGCAAAAAGCACCATTTGCATGCACATCTTGTGGTTTTGCAGAAAACTTCATCCGCGTCTACCAAAAGATGCATGTGCATGCTTAAAACGCGTTTTCGCACAAATGCGTGCGCGGGTGCTAAAAAGAGCAGCATCGGCATGCTTAGCACGTCGTTTGGTAGAAATCCACGTGCGCGTTCTGCAAAAAGCACCATTTGCATGCACATCTTGTGGTTTTGCAGAAAACTTCATCCGCGTCTACCAAAAGATGCATGTGCATGCTTAAAACGCGTTTTCGCACAAATCCGTGCGCGGGTGCTAAAAAGAGCAGCATCGGCATGCTTAGCACGTCGTTTGGTAGAAATCCACGTGCGCGTTCTGCAAAAAGCACCATTTGCATGCACATCTTGTGGTTTTGCAGAAAACTTCATCCGCGTCTACCAAAAGATGCATGTGCATGCTTAAAACGCGTTTTCGCACAAATGCGTGCGCGAGTGCTAAAAAGAGCAGCATCGGCATGCTTAGCACGTCGTTTGGTAGAAATCCACGAGCGCGTTCTGCAAAAAGCACCATTTGCATGCACATCTTGTGGTTTTGCAGAAAACTTCATCCGCGTCTACCAAAAGATGCATGTGCATGCTTAAAACGCGTTTTCGCACAAATGCGTGCGCGGGTGCTAAAAAGAGCAGCATCGGCATGCTTAGCACGTCGTTTGGTAGAAATCCACGTGCGCGTTCTGCCAAAAGCACCATTTGCATGCACATCTTGTGGTTTTGCAGAAAACTTCATCCGCGTCTACCAAAAGATGCATGTGCATGCTTAAAACGCGTTTTCGCACAAATCCGTGCGCGGGTGCTAAAAAGAGCAGCATCGGCATGCTTAGCACGTCGTTTGGTAGAAATCCACGTGCGCGTTCTGCAAAAAGCACCATTTGCATGCACATCTTGTGGTTTTGCAGAAAACTTCATCCGCGTCTACCAAAAGATGCATGTGCATGCTTAAAACGCGTTTTCGCACAAATGCGTGCGCGGGTGCTAAAAAGAGCAGCATCGGCATGCTTAAGCACGTCGTTTGGTAGAAATCCACGTGCGCGTTTTGCAAAAAGCACCATTTGCATGCACATCTTGTGGTTTTGCAGAAAACTTCATCCGCGTCTACCAAAAGAGGCATGTGCATGCTTAAAACGCGTTTTCGCACAAATGCGTGCGCGGGTGCTAAAAAGAGCAGCATCGGCATGCTTAGCACGTCGTTTGGTAGAAATCCACGTGCGCGTTCTGCAAAAAGCACCATTTGCATGCACATCTTGTGGTTTTGCAGAAAACTTCATCCGCGTCTACCAAAAGATGCATGTGCATGCTTAAAAGGCGTTTTCGCACAAATGCGTGCGCGGGTGCTAAAAAGAGCAGCATCGGCATGCTTAGCACGTCGTTTGGTAGAAATCCACGTGCGCGTTTTGCAAAAAGCACCATTTGCATGCACATCTTGTGGTTTTGCAGAAAACTTCATCCGCGTCTACCAAAAGATGCATGTGCATGCTTAAAACGCGTTTTCGCACAAATGCGTGCGCGGGTGCTAAAAAGAGCAGCATCGGCATGCATAGCACGTCGTTTGGTAGAAATCCACGTGCGCGTTCTGCCAAAAGCACCATTTGCATGCACATCTTGTGGTTTTGCAGAAAACTTCATCCGCGTCTACCAAAAGATGCATGTGCATGCTTAAAACGCGTTTTCGCACAAATCCGTGCGCGGGTGCTAAAAAGAGCAGCATCGGCATGCTTAGCACGTCGTTTGGTAGAAATCCACGAGCGCGTTCTGCAAAAAGCACCATTTGCATGCACATCTTGTGGTTTTGCAGAAAACTTCATCCGCGTCTACCAAAAGATGCATGTGCATGCTTAAAACGCGTTTTCGCACAAATGCGTGCGCGGGTGCTAAAAAGAGCAGCATCGGCATGCTTAGCACGTCGTTTGGTAGAAATCCACGAGCGCGTTCTGCAAAAAGCACCATTTGCATGCACATCTTGTGGTTTTGCAGAAAACTTCATCCGCGTCTACCAAAAGATGCATGTGCATGCTTAAAACGCGTTTTCGCACAAATGCGTGCGCGGGTGCTAAAAAGAGCAGCATCGGCATGCTTAGCACGTCGTTTGGTAGAAATCCACGAGCGCGTTCTGCAAAAAGCACCATTTGCATGCACATCTTGTGGTTTTGCAGAAAACTTCATCCGCGTCTACCAAAAGATGCATGTGCATGCTTAAAACGCGTTTTCGCACAAATGCGTGCGCGGGTGCTAAAAAGAGCAGCATCGGCATGCTTAGCACGTCGTTTGGTAGAAATCCACGTGCGCGTTCTGCCAAAAGCACCATTTGCATGCACATCTTGTGGTTTTGCAGAAAACTTCATCCGCGTCTACCAAAAGATGCATGTGCATGCTTAAAACGCGTTTTCGCACAAATGCGTGCGCGGGTGCTAAAAAGAGCAGCATCGGCATGCTTAGCACGTCGTTTGGTAGAAATCCACGTGCGCGTTCTGCAAAAAGCACCATTTGCATGCACATCTTGTGGTTTTGCAGAAAACTTCATCCGCGTCTACCAAAAGATGCATGTGCATGCTTAAAACGCGTTTTCGCACAAATCCGTGCGCGGGTGCTAAAAAGAGCAGCATCGGCATGCTTAGCACGTCGTTTGGTAGAAATCCACGTGCGCGTTCTGCAAAAAGCACCATTTGCATGCACATCTTGTGGTTTTGCAGAAAACTTCATCCGCGTCTACCAAAAGATGCATGTGCATGCTTAAAACGCGTTTTCGCACAAATGCGTGCGCGAGTGCTAAAAAGAGCAGCATCGGCATGCTTAGCACGTCGTTTGGTAGAAATCCACGAGCGCGTTCTGCAAAAAGCACCATTTGCATGCACATCTTGTGGTTTTGCAGAAAACTTCATCCGCGTCTACCAAAAGATGCATGTGCATGCTTAAAACGCGTTTTCGCACAAATGCGTGCGCGGGTGCTAAAAAGAGCAGCATCGGCATGCTTAGCACGTCGTTTGGTAGAAATCCACGTGCGCGTTCTGCCAAAGCACCATTTGCATGCACATCTTGTGGTTTTGCAGAAAACTTCATCCGCGTCTACCAAAAGATGCATGTGCATGCTTAAAACGCGTTTTCGCACAAATCCGTGCGCGGGGTGCTAAAAAGAGCAGCATCGGCATGCTTAGCACGTCGTTTGGTAGAAATCCACGTGCGCGTTCTGCAAAAAGCACCATTTGCATGCACATCTTGTGGTTTTGCAGAAAACTTCATCCGCGTCTACCAAAAGATGCATGTGCATGCTTAAAACGCGTTTTCGCACAAATGCGTGCGCGGGTGCTAAAAAGAGCAGCATCGGCATGCTTAGCACGTCGTTTGGTAGAAATCCACGTGCGCGTTTTGCAAAAAGCACCATTTGCATGCACATCTTGTGGTTTTGCAGAAAACTTCATCCGCGTCTACCAAAAGATGCATGTGCATGCTTAAAACGCGTTTTCGCACAAATGCGTGCGCGGGTGCTAAAAAGAGCAGCATCGGCATGCTTAGCACGTCGTTTGGTAGAAATCCACGAGCGCGTTCTGCAAAAAGCACCATTTGCATGCACATCTTGTGGTTTTGCAGAAAACTTCATCCGCGTCTACCAAAAGATGCATGTGCATGCTTAAAACGCGTTTTCGCACAAATGCGTGCGCGGGTGCTAAAAAGAGCAGCATCGGCATGCTTAGCACGTCGTTTGGTAGAAATCCACGTGCGCGTTCTGCCAAAAGCACCATTTGCATGCACAATCTGTCTCGCGTGTGTAACTTCATCCGCGTCTACCAAAAGATGCATGTGCATGCTTAAAACGCGTTTTCGCACAAATCCGTGCGCGGGTGCTAAAAAGAGCAGCATCGGCATGCTTAGCACGTCGTTTGGTAGAAATCCACGTGCGCGTTCTGCAAAAAGCACCATTTGCATGCACATCTTGTGGTTTTGCAGAAAACTTCATCCGCGTCTACCAAAAGAAGCATGTGCATGCTTAAAACGCGTTTTCGCACAAATGCGTGCGCGGGTGCTAAAAAGAGCAGCATCGGCATGCTTAGCACGTCGTTTGGTAGAAATCCACGTGCGCGTTTTGCAAAAAGCACCATTTGCATGCACATCTTGTGGTTTTGCAGAAAACTTCATCCGCGTCTACCAAAAGAGGCATGTGCATGCTTAAAACGCGTTTTCGCACAAATGCGTGCGCGGGTGCTAAAAAGAGCAGCATCGGCATGCTTAGCACGTCGTTTGGTAGAAATCCACGTGCGCGTTCTGCAAAAAGCACCATTTGCATGCACATCTTGTGGTTTTGCAGAAAACTTCATCCGCGTCTACCAAAAGATGCATGTGCATGCTTAAAACGCGTTTTCGCACAAATGCGTGCGCGGGTGCTAAAAAGAGCAGCATCGGCATGCTTAGCACGTCGTTTGGTAGAAATCCACGTGCGCGTTCTGCAAAAAGCACCATTTGCATGCACATCTTGTGGTTTTGCAGAAAACTTCATCCGCGTCTACCAAAAGATGCATGTGCATGCTTAAAACGCGTTTTCGCACAAATCCGTGCGCGGGTGCTAAAAAGAGCAGCATCGGCATGCTTAGCACGTCGTTTGGTAGAAATCCACGTGCGCGTTCTGCAAAAAGCACCATTTGCATGCACATCTTGTGGTTTTGCAGAAAACTTCATCCGCGTCTACCAAAAGATGCATGTGCATGCTTAAAACGCGTTTTCGCACAAATGCGTGCGCGAGTGCTAAAAAGAGCAGCATCGGCATGCTTAGCACGTCGTTTGGTAGAAATCCACGAGCGCGTTCTGCAAAAAGCACCATTTGCATGCACATCTTGTGGTTTTGCAGAAAACTTCATCCGCGTCTACCAAAAGATGCATGTGCATGCTTAAAACGCGTTTTCGCACAAATGCGTGCGCGGGTGCTAAAAAGAGCAGCATCGGCATGCTTAGCACGTCGTTTGGTAGAAATCCACGTGCGCGTTCTGCCAAAAGCACCATTTGCATGCACATCTTGTGGTTTTGCAGAAAACTTCATCCGCGTCTACCAAAAGATGCATGTGCATGCTTAAAACGCGTTTTCGCACAAATCCGTGCGCGGGTGCTAAAAAGAGCAGCATCGGCATGCTTAGCACGTCGTTTGGTAGAAATCCACGTGCGCGTTCTGCAAAAAGCACCATTTGCATGCACATCTTGTGGTTTTGCAGAAAACTTCATCCGCGTCTACCAAAAGATGCATGTGCATGCTTAAAACGCGTTTTCGCACAAATGCGTGCGCGGGTGCTAAAAAGAGCAGCATCGGCATGCTTAGCACGTCGTTTGGTAGAAATCCACGTGCGCGTTTTGCAAAAAGCACCATTTGCATGCACATCTTGTGGTTTTGCAGAAAACTTCATCCGCGTCTACCAAAAGAGGCATGTGCATGCTTAAAACGCGTTTTCGCACAAATGCGTGCGCGGGTGCTAAAAAGAGCAGCATCGGCATGCTTAGCACGTCGTTTGGTAGAAATCCACGTGCGCGTTCTGCAAAAAGCACCATTTGCATGCACATCTTGTGGTTTTGCAGAAAACTTCATCCGCGTCTACCAAAAGATGCATGTGCATGCTTAAAAGGCGTTTTCGCACAAATGCGTGCGCGGGTGCTAAAAAGAGCAGCATCGGCATGCTTAGCACGTCGTTTGGTAGAAATCCACGTGCGCGTTTTGCAAAAAGCACCATTTGCATGCACATCTTGTGGTTTTGCAGAAAACTTCATCCGCGTCTACCAAAAGATGCATGTGCATGCTTAAAACGCGTTTTCGCACAAATGCGTGCGCGGGTGCTAAAAAGAGCAGCATCGGCATGCTTAGCACGTCGTTTGGTAGAAATCCACGTGCGCGTTCTGCCAAAAGCACCATTTGCATGCACATCTTGTGGTTTTGCAGAAAACTTCATCCGCGTCTACCAAAAGATGCATGTGCATGCTTAAAACGCGTTTTCGCACAAATCCGTGCGCGGGTGCTAAAAAGAGCAGCATCGGCATGCTTAGCACGTCGTTTGGTAGAAATCCACGAGCGCGTTCTGCAAAAAGCACCATTTGCATGCACATCTTGTGGTTTTGCAGAAAACTTCATCCGCGTCTACCAAAAGATGCATGTGCATGCTTAAAACGCGTTTTCGCACAAATGCGTGCGCGGGTGCTAAAAAGAGCAGCATCGGCATGCTTAGCACGTCGTTTGGTAGAAATCCACGAGCGCGTTCTGCAAAAAGCACCATTTGCATGCACATCTTGTGGTTTTGCAGAAAACTTCATCCGCGTCTACCAAAAGATGCATGTGCATGCTTAAAACGCGTTTTCGCACAAATGCGTGCGCGGGTGCTAAAAAGAGCAGCATCGGCATGCTTAGCACGTCGTTTGGTAGAAATCCACGAGCGCGTTCTGCAAAAAGCACCATTTGCATGCACATCTTGTGGTTTTGCAGAAAACTTCATCCGCGTCTACCAAAAGATGCATGTGCATGCTTAAAACGCGTTTTCGCACAAATGCGTGCGCGGGTGCTAAAAAGAGCAGCATCGGCATGCTTAGCACGTCGTTTGGTAGAAATCCACGTGCGCGTTCTGCCAAAAGCACCATTTGCATGCACATCTTGTGGTTTTGCAGAAAACTTCATCCGCGTCTACCAAAAGATGCATGTGCATGCTTAAAACGCGTTTTCGCACAAATGCGTGCGCGGGTGCTAAAAAGAGCAGCATCGGCATGCTTAGCACGTCGTTTGGTAGAAATCCACGTGCGCGTTCTGCAAAAAGCACCATTTGCATGCACATCTTGTGGTTTTGCAGAAAACTTCATCCGCGTCTACCAAAAGATGCATGTGCATGCTTAAAACGCGTTTTCGCACAAATCCGTGCGCGGGTGCTAAAAAGAGCAGCATCGGCATGCTTAGCACGTCGTTTGGTAGAAATCCACGTGCGCGTTCTGCAAAAAGCACCATTTGCATGCACATCTTGTGGTTTTGCAGAAAACTTCATCCGCGTCTACCAAAAGATGCATGTGCATGCTTAAAACGCGTTTTCGCACAAATGCGTGCGCGAGTGCTAAAAAGAGCAGCATCGGCATGCTTAGCACGTCGTTTGGTAGAAATCCACGAGCGCGTTCTGCAAAAAGCACCATTTGCATGCACATCTTGTGGTTTTGCAGAAAACTTCATCCGCGTCTACCAAAAGATGCATGTGCATGCTTAAAACGCGTTTTCGCACAAATGCGTGCGCGGGTGCTAAAAAGAGCAGCATCGGCATGCTTAGCACGTCGTTTGGTAGAAATCCACGTGCGCGTTCTGCCAAAAGCACCATTTGCATGCACATCTTGTGGTTTTGCAGAAAACTTCATCCGCGTCTACCAAAAGATGCATGTGCATGCTTAAAACGCGTTTTCGCACAAATCCGTGCGCGGGTGCTAAAAAGAGCAGCATCGGCATGCTTAGCACGTCGTTTGGTAGAAATCCACGTGCGCGTTCTGCAAAAAGCACCATTTGCATGCACATCTTGTGGTTTTGCAGAAAACTTCATCCGCGTCTACCAAAAGATGCATGTGCATGCTTAAAACGCGTTTTCGCACAAATGCGTGCGCGGGTGCTAAAAAGAGCAGCATCGGCATGCTTAGCACGTCGTTTGGTAGAAATCCACGTGCGCGTTTTGCAAAAAGCACCATTTGCATGCACATCTTGTGGTTTTGCAGAAAACTTCATCCGCGTCTACCAAAAGATGCATGTGCATGCTTAAAACGCGTTTTCGCACAAATGCGTGCGCGGGTGCTAAAAAGAGCAGCATCGGCATGCTTAGCACGTCGTTTGGTAGAAATCCACGTGCGCGTTTTGCAAAAAGCACCATTTGCATGCACATCTTGTGGTTTTGCAGAAAACTTCATCCGCGTCTACCAAAAGATGCATGTGCATGCTTAAAACGCGTTTTCGCACAAATGCGTGCGCGGGTGCTAAAAAGAGCAGCATCGGAATGCTTAGCACGTCGTTTGGTAGAAATCCACGTGCGCGTTCTGCAAAAAGCACCATTTGCATGCACATCTTGTGGTTTTGCAGAAAACTTCATCCGCGTCTACCAAAAGATGCATGTGCATGCTTAAAACGCGTTTTCGCACAAATGCGTGCGCGGGTGCTAAAAAGAGCAGCATCGGCATGCTTAGCACGTCGTTTGGTAGAAATCCACGTGCGCGTTTTGCAAAAAGCACCATTTGCATGCACATCTTGTGGTTTTGCAGAAAACTTCATCCGCGTCTACCAAAAGATGCATGTGCATGCTTAAAACGCGTTTTCGCACAAATGCGTGCGCGGGTGCTAAAAAGAGCAGCATCGGCATGCTTAGCACGTCGTTTGGTAGAAATCCACGTGCGCGTTCTGCCAAAAGCACCATTTGCATGCACATCTTGTGGTTTTGCAGAAAACTTCATCCGCGTCTACCAAAAGATGCATGTGCATGCTTAAAACGCGTTTTCGCACAAATCCGTGCGCGGGGGCTAAAAAGAGCAGCATCGGCATGCTTAGCACGTCGTTTGGTAGAAATCCACGAGCGCGTTCTGCAAAAAGCACCATTTGCATGCACATCTTGTGGTTTTGCAGAAAACTTCATCCGCGTCTACCAAAAGATGCATGTGCATGCTTAAAACGCGTTTTCGCACAAATGCGTGCGCGGGTGCTAAAAAGAGCAGCATCGGCATGCTTAGCACGTCGTTTGGTAGAAATCCACGAGCGCGTTCTGCAAAAAGCACCATTTGCATGCACATCTTGTGGTTTTGCAGAAAACTTCATCCGCGTCTACCAAAAGATGCATGTGCATGCTTAAAACGCGTTTTCGCACAAATGCGTGCGCGGGTGCTAAAAAGAGCAGCATCGGCATGCTTAGCACGTCGTTTGGTAGAAATCCACGTGCGCGTTCTGCCAAAAGCACCATTTGCATGCACATGTTGTGGTTTTGCAGAAAACTTCATCCGCGTCTACCAAAAGATGCATGTGCATGCTTAAAACGCGTTTTCGCACAAATCCGTGCGCGGGTGCTAAAAAGATCAGCATCGGCATGCTTAGCACGTCGTTTGGTAGAAATCCACGAGCGCGTTCTGCAAAAAGCACCATTTGCATGCACATCTTGTGGTTTTGCAGAAAACTTCATTCGCGTCTACAAAAGATGCATGTGCATGCTTAAAACGCGTTTTCGCACAAATGCGTGCGCGGGTGCTAAAAAGAGCAGCATCGGCATGCTTAGCACGTCGTTTGGTAGAAATCCACGTGCGCGTTTTGCAAAAAGCACCATTTGCATGCACATCTTGTGGTTTTGCAGAAAACTTCATCCGCGTCTACCAAAAGATGCATGTGCATGCTTAAAACGCGTTTTCGCACAAATACGTGCGCGGGTGCTAAAAAGAGCAGCATCGGCATGCTTAGCACGTCGTTTGGTAGAAATCCACGTGCGCGTTCTGCAAAAAGCACCATTTGCATGCACATCTTGTGGTTTTGCAGAAAACTTCATCCGCGTCTACCAAAAGATGCATGTGCATGCTTAAAACGCGTTTTCGCACAAATGCGTGCGCGGGTGCTAAAAATAGCAGCATCGGCATGCTTAGCACGTCGTTTGGTAGAAATCCACGTGCGCGTTCTGCAAAAAGCACCATTTGCATGCACATCTTGTGGTTTTGCAGAAAACTTCATCCGCGTCTACCAAAAGATGCATGTGCATGCTTAAAACGCGTTTTCGCACAAATGCGTGCGCGGGTGCTAAAAAGAGCAGCATCGGCATGCTTAGCACGTCGTTTGGTAGAAATCCACGTGCGCGTTCTGCCAAAAGCACCATTTGCATGCACATCTTGTGGTTTTGCAGAAAACTTCATCCGCGTCTACCAAAAGATGCATGTGCATGCTTAAAACGCGTTTTCGCACAAATCCGTGCGCGGGTGCTAAAAAGAGCAGCATCGGCATGCTTAGCACGTCGTTTGGTAGAAATCCACGTGCGCGTTCTGCAAAAAGCACCATTTGCATGCACATCTTGTGGTTTTGCAGAAAACTTCATCCGCGTCTACCAAAAGATGCATGTGCATGCTTAAAACGCGTTTTCGCACAAATGCGTGCGCGGGTGCTAAAAAGAGCAGCATCGGCATGCTTAGCACGTCGCTTGGTAGAAATCCACGTGCGCGTTTTGCAAAAAGCACCATTTGCATGCACATCTTGTGGTTTTGCAGAAAACTTCATCCGCGTCTACCAAAAGATGCATGTGCATGCTTAAAACGCGTTTTCGCACAAATGCGTGCGCGGGTGCTAAAAAGAGCAGCATCGGCATGCTTAGCACGTCGTTTGGTAGAAATCCACGTGCGCGTTCTGCAAAAAGCACCTTTTGCATGCACATCTTGTGGTTTTGCAGAAAACTTCATCCGCGTCTACCAAAAGATGCATGTGCATGCTTAAAACGCGTTTTCGCACAAATGCGTGCGCGGGTGCTAAAAAGAGCAGCATCGGCATGCTTAGCACGTCGTTTGGTAGAAATCCACGTGCGCGTTTTGCAAAAAGCACCATTTGCATGCACATCTTGTGGTTTTGCAGAAAACTTCATCCGCGTCTACCAAAAGAGTCATGTGCATGCTTAAAACGCGTTTTCGCACAAATGCGTGCGCGGGTGCTAAAAATAGCAGCATCGGCATGCTTAGCACGTCGTTTGGTAGAAATCCACGTGCGCGTTCTGCAAAAAGCACCATTTGCATGCACATCTTGTGGTTTTGCAGAAAACTTCATCCGCGTCTACCAAAAGATGCATGTGCATGCTTAAAACGCGTTTTCGCACAAATGCGTGCGCGGGTGCTAAACAGAGCAGCATCGGCATGCTTAGCACGTCGTTTGGTAGAAATCCACGTGCGCGTTTTGCAAAAAGCACCATTTGTATGCACATCTTGTGGTTTTGCAGAAAAGTTCATCCGCGTCTACCAAAAGATGCATGTGCATGCTTAAAATGCGTTTTCGCACAAATGCGTGCGCGGGTGCTAAAAAGAGCAGCATCGGCATGCTTAGCACGTCGTTTGGTAGAAATCCACGTGCGCGTTTTGCAAAAAGCACCATTTGCATGCACATCTTGTGGTTTTGCAGAAAACTTCATCCGCGTCTACCAAAAGATGCATGTGCATGCTTAAAACGCGTTTTCGCACAAAAGCGTGCGCGGGTGCTAAAAAGAGCAGCATCGGCATGCTTAGCACGTCGTTTGGTAGAAATCCACGTGCGCGTTCTGCAAAAAGCACCATTTGCATGCACATCTTGTGGTTTTGCAGAAAACTTCATCCGCGTCTACCAAAAGATGCATGTGCATGCTTAAAACGCGTTTTCGCACAAATGCGTGCGCGGGTGCTAAAAATAGCAGCATCGGCATGCTTAGCACGTCGTTTGGTAGAAATCCACGTGCGCGTTCTGCCAAAAGCACCATTTGCATGCACATCTTGTGGTTTTGCAGAAAACTTCATCCGCGTCTACCAAAAGATGCATGTGCATGCTTAAAACGCGTTTTCGCACAAATCCGTGCGCGGGTGCTAAAAAAAGCAGCATCGGCATGCTTAGCACGTCGTTTGGTAGAAATCCACGTGCGCATTCTGCAAAAAGCACCATTTGCATGCACATCTTGTGGTTTTGCAGAAAACTTCATCCGCGTCTACCAAAAGATGCATGTGCATGCTTAAAACGCGTTTTCGCACAAATGCGTGCGCGGGTGCTAAAAAGAGCAGCATCGGCATGCTTAGCACGTCGTTTGGTAGAAATCCACGTGCGCGTTCTGCAAAAAGCACCATTTGCATGCACATCTTGTGGTTTTGCAGAAAACTTCATCCGCGTCTACCAAAAGATGCATGTGCATGCTTAAAACGCGTTTTCGCACAAATGCGTGCGCGGGTGCTAAAAAGAGCAGCATCGGCATGCTTAGCACGTCGTTTGGTAGAAATCCACGTGCGCGTTCTGCAAAAAGCACCATTTGCATGCACATCTTGTGGTTTTGCAGAAAACTTCATCCGCGTCTACCAAAAGATGCATGTGCATGCTTAAAACGCGTTTTCGCACAAATGCGTGCGCGGGTGCTAAAAAGAGCAGCATCGGCATGCTTAGCACGTCGTTTGGTAGAAATCCACGTGCGCGTTCTGCAAAAAGCACCATTTGCATGCACATCTTGTGGTTTTGCAGAAAACTTCATCCGCGTCTACCAAAAGATGCATGTGCATGCTTAAAACGCGTTTTCGCACAAATGCGTGCGCGGGTGCTAAAAAGAGCAGCATCGGCATGCTTAGCACGTCGTTTGGTAGAAATCCACGTGCGCGTTCTGCAAAAAGCACCATTTGCATGCACATCTTGTGGTTTTGCAGAAAACTTCATCCGCGTCTACCAAAAGATGCATGTGCATGCTTAAAACGCGTTTTCACACAAATGCGTGCGCGGGTGCTAAAAAGAGCAGCATCGGCATGCTTAGCACGTCGTTTGGTAGAAATCCACGTGCGCGTTCTGCAAAAAGCACCATTTGCATGCACATCTTGTGGTTTTGCAGAAAACTTCATCCGCGTCTACCAAAAGATGCATGTGCATGCTTAAAACGCGTTTTCGCACAAATCCGTGCGCGGGTGCTAAAAAGAGCAGCATCGGCATGCTTAGCACGTCGTTTGGTAGAAATCCACGTGCGCGTTCTGCAAAAAGCACCATTTGCATGCACATCTTGTGGTTTTGCAGAAAACTTCATCCGCGTCTACCAAAAGATGCATGTGCATGCTTAAAACGCGTTTTCGCACAAATGCGTGCGCGGGTGCTAAAAAGAGCAGCATCGGCATGCTTAGCACGTCGTTTGGTAGAAATCCACGTGCGCGTTCTGCCAAAAGCACCATTTGCATGCACATCTTGTGGTTTTGCAGAAAACTTCATCCGCGTCTACCAAAAGATGCATGTGCATGCTTAAAACGCGTTTTCGCACAAATGCGTGCGCGGGTGCTAAAAAGAGCAGCATCGGCATGCTTAGCACGTCGTTTGGTAGAAATCCACGTGCGCGTTTTGCAAAAAGCACCATTTGCATGCACATCTTGTGGTTTTGCAGAAAACTTCATCCGCGTCTACCAAAAGATGCATGTGCATGCTTAAAACGCGTTTTCGCACAAATGCGTGCGCGGGTGCTAAAAAGAGCAGCATCGGCATGCTTAGCACGTCGTTTGGTAGAAATCCACGTGCGCGTTCTGCAAAAAGCACCATTTGCATGCACATCTTGTGGTTTTGCAGAAAACTTCATCCGCGTCTACCAAAAGATGCATGTGCATGCTTAAAACGCGTTTTCGCACAAATGCGTGCGCGGGTGCTAAAAATAGCAGCATCGGCATGCTTAGCACGTCGTTTGGTAGAAATCCACGTGCGCGTTCTGCCAAAAGCACCATTTGCATGCACATCTTGTGGTTTTGCAGAAAACTTCATCCGCGTCTACCAAAAGATGCATGTGCATGCTTAAAACGCGTTTTCGCACAAATCCGTGCGCGGGTGCTAAAAAAAGCAGCATCGGCATGCTTAGCACGTCGTTTGGTAGAAATCCACGTGCGCATTCTGCAAAAAGCACCATTTGCATGCACATCTTGTGGTTTTGCAGAAAACTTCATCCGCGTCTACCAAAAGATGCATGTGCATGCTTAAAACGCGTTTTCGCACAAATGCGTGCGCGGGTGCTAAAAAGAGCAGCATCGGCATGCTTAGCACGTCGTTTGGTAGAAATCCACGTGCGCGTTCTGCAAAAAGCACCATTTGCATGCACATCTTGTGGTTTTGCAGAAAACTTCATCCGCGTCTACCAAAAGATGCATGTGCATGCTTAAAACGCGTTTTCGCACAAATGCGTGCGCGGGTGCTAAAAAGAGCAGCATCGGCATGCTTAGCACGTCGTTTGGTAGAAATCCACGTGCGCGTTCTGCAAAAAGCACCATTTGCATGCACATCTTGTGGTTTTGCAGAAAACTTCATCCGCGTCTACCAAAAGATGCATGTGCATGCTTAAAACGCGTTTTCGCACAAATGCGTGCGCGGGTGCTAAAAAGAGCAGCATCGGCATGCTTAGCACGTCGTTTGGTAGAAATCCACGTGCGCGTTCTGCAAAAAGCACCATTTGCATGCACATCTTGTGGTTTTGCAGAAAACTTCATCCGCGTCTACCAAAAGATGCATGTGCATGCTTAAAACGCGTTTTCGCACAAATGCGTGCGCGGGTGCTAAAAAGAGCAGCATCGGCATGCTTAGCACGTCGTTTGGTAGAAATCCACGTGCGCGTTCTGCAAAAAGCACCATTTGCATGCACATCTTGTGGTTTTGCAGAAAACTTCATCCGCGTCTACCAAAAGATGCATGTGCATGCTTAAAACGCGTTTTCACACAAATGCGTGCGCGGGTGCTAAAAAGAGCAGCATCGGCATGCTTAGCACGTCGTTTGGTAGAAATCCACGTGCGCGTTCTGCAAAAAGCACCATTTGCATGCACATCTTGTGGTTTTGCAGAAAACTTCATCCGCGTCTACCAAAAGATGCATGTGCATGCTTAAAACGCGTTTTCGCACAAATCCGTGCGCGGGTGCTAAAAAGAGCAGCATCGGCATGCTTAGCACGTCGTTTGGTAGAAATCCACGTGCGCGTTCTGCAAAAAGCACCATTTGCATGCACATCTTGTGGTTTTGCAGAAAACTTCATCCGCGTCTACCAAAAGATGCATGTGCATGCTTAAAACGCGTTTTCGCACAAATGCGTGCGCGGGTGCTAAAAAGAGCAGCATCGGCATGCTTAGCACGTCGTTTGGTAGAAATCCACGTGCGCGTTCTGCCAAAAGCACCATTTGCATGCACATCTTGTGGTTTTGCAGAAAACTTCATCCGCGTCTACCAAAAGATGCATGTGCATGCTTAAAACGCGTTTTCGCACAAATGCGTGCGCGGGTGCTAAAAAGAGCAGCATCGGCATGCTTAGCACGTCGTTTGGTAGAAATCCACGTGCGCGTTCTGCCAAAAGCACCATTTGCATGCACATCTTGTGGTTTTGCAGAAAACTTCATCCGCGTCTACCAAAAGATGCATGTGCATGCTTAAAACGCGTTTTCGCACAAATCCGTGCGCGGGTGCTAAAAAGAGCAGCATCGGCATGCTTACCACGTCGTTTGGTAGAAATCCACGTGCGCGTTCTGCAAAAAGCACCATTTGCATGCACATCTTGTGGTTTTGCAGAAAACTTCATCCGCGTCTACCAAAAGATGCATGTGCATGCTTAAAACGCGTTTTCGCACAAATGCGTGCGCGGGTGCTAAAAAGAGCAGCATCGGCATGCTTAGCACGTCGTTTGGTAGAAATCCACGTGCGCGTTCTGCAAAAAGCACCATTTGCATGCACATCTTGTGGTTTTGCAGAAAACTTCATCCGCGTCTACCAAAAGATGCATGTGCATGCTTAAAACGCGTTTTCGCACAAATGCGTGCGCGGGTGCTAAAAAGAGCAGCATCGGCATGCTTAGCACGTCGTTTGGTAGAAATCCACGTGCGCGTTCTGCAAAAAGCACCATTTGCATGCACATCTTGTGGTTTTGCAGAAAACTTCATCCGCGTCTACCAAAAGATGCATGTGCATGCTTAAAACGCGTTTTCGCACAAATGCGTGCGCGGGTGCTAAAAAGAGCAGCATCGGCATGCTTAGCACGTCGTTTGGTAGAAATCCACGTGCGCGTTCTGCCAAAAGCACCATTTGCATGCACATCTTGTGGTTTTGCAGAAAACTTCATCCGCGTCTACCAAAAGATGCATGTGCATGCTTAAAACGCGTTTTCGCACAAATGCGTGCGCGGGTGCTAAAAAGAGCAGCATCGGCATGCTTAGCACGTCGTTTGGTAGAAATCCACGTGCGCGTTCTGCCAAAAGCACCATTTGCATGCACATCTTGTGGTTTTGCAGAAAACTTCATCCGCGTCTACCAAAAGATGCATGTGCATGCTTAAAACGCGTTTTCGCACAAATCCGTGCGCGGGTGCTAAAAAGAGCAGCATCGGCATGCTTACCACGTCGTTTGGTAGAAATCCACGTGCGCGTTCTGCAAAAAGCACCATTTGCATGCACATCTTGTGGTTTTGCAGAAAACTTCATCCGCGTCTACCAAAAGATGCATGTGCATGCTTAAAACGCGTTTTCGCACAAATGCGTGCGCGGGTGCTAAAAAGAGCAGCATCGGCATGCTTAGCACGTCGTTTGGTAGAAATCCACGTGCGCGTTCTGCAAAAAGCACCATTTGCATGCACATCTTGTGGTTTTGCAGAAAACTTCATCCGCGTCTACCAAAAGATGCATGTGCATGCTTAAAACGCGTTTTCGCACAAATGCGTGCGCGGGTGCTAAAAAGAGCAGCATCGGCATGCTTAGCACGTCGTTTGGTAGAAATCCACGTGCGCGTTCTGCAAAAAGCACCATCTGTCTCGCGTGTGTTGGTTTTGCAGAAAACTTCATCCGCGTCTACCAAAAGATGCACGTGCATGCTTAAAACGCGTTTTCGCACAAATGCGTGCGCGGGTGCTAAAAAGAGCAGCATCGGCATGCTTAGCACGTCGTTTGGTAGAAATCCACGTGCGCGTTCTGCCAAAAGCACCATTTGCATGCACATCTTGTGGTTTTGCAGAAAACTTCATCCGCGTCTACCAAAAGATGCATGTGCATGCTTAAAACGCGTTTTCGCACAAATCCGTGCGCGGGTGCTAAAAAGAGCAGCATCGGCATGCTTAGCACGTCGTTTGGTAGAAATCCACGTGCGCGTTCTGCAAAAAGCACCATTTGCATGCACATCTTGTGGTTTTGCAGAAAACTTCATCCGCGTCTACCAAAAGATGCATGTGCATGCTTAAAACGCGTTTTCGCACAAATGCGTGCGCGGGTGCTAAAAAGAGCAGCATCGGCATGCTTAGCACGTCGTTTGGTAGAAATCCACGTGCGCGTTCTGCAAAAAGCACCATTTGCATGCACATCTTGTGGTTTTGCAGAAAACTTCATCTGCGTCTACCAAAAGATGCATGTGCATGCTTAAAACGCGTTTTCGCACAAATGCGTGCGCGGGTGCTAAAAAGAGCAGCATCGGCATGCTTAGCACGTCGTTTGATAGAAATCCACGTGCGCGTTCTGCCAAAAGCACCATTTGCATGCACATCTTGTGGTTTTGCAGAAAACTTCATCCGCGTCTACCAAAAGATGCATGTGCATGCTTAAAACGCGTTTTCGCACAAATCCGTGCGCGGGTGCTAAAAAGAGCAGCATCGGCATGCTTAGCACGTCGTTTTGTAGAAATCCACGTGCGCGTTCTGCAAAAAGCACCATTTGCATACACATCTTGTGGTTTTGCAGAAAACTTCATCCGCGTCTACCAAAAGATGCATGTGCATGCTTAAAACGCGTTTTCGCACAAATGCGTTCGCGAGTGCTAAAAAGAGCAGCATCGGCATGCTTAGCACGTCGTTTGGTAGAAATCCACGAGCGCGTTCTGCAAAAAGCACCATTTGCATGCACATCTTGTGGTTTTGCAGAAAACTTCATCCGCGTCTACCAAAAGATGCATGTGCATGCTTAAAACGCGTTTTCGCACAAATGCGTGCGCGAGTGCTAAAAAGAGCAGCATCGGCATGCTTAGCACGTTGTTGGTAGAAATCCACGAGCGTGTTCTGCAAAAAGCACCATTTGCATGCACATCTTGTGGTTTTGCAGAAAACTTCACCCGCGTCTACCAAAAGATGCATGTGCATGCTTAAAACGCGTTTTCGCACAAATGCGTGCGCGGGTGCTAAAAAGAGCAGCATCGGCATGCTTAGCACGTCGTTTGGTAGAAATCCACGTGCGCGTTCTGCCAAAAGCACCATTTGCATGCACATCTTGTGGTTTTGCAGAAAACTTCATCCGCGTCTACCAAAAGATGCATGTGCATGCTTAAAACGCGTTTTTCGCACAAATCCGTGCGCGGGTGCTAAAAAGAGCAGCATCGGCATGCTTAGCACGTCGTTTGGTAGAAATCCACGTGCGCGTTCTGCAAAAAGCACCATTTGCATGCACATCTTGTGGTTTTGCAGAAAACTTCATCCGCGTCTACCAAAAGATGCATGTGCATGCTTAAAACGCGTTTTCGCACAAATGCGTGCGCGGGTGCTAAAAAGAGCAGCATCGGCATGCTTAGCACGTCGTTTGGTAGAAATCCACGTGCGCGTTTTGCAAAAAGCACCATTTGCATGCACATCTTGTGGTTTTGCAGAAAACTTCATCCGCGTCTACCAAAAGATGCATGTGCATGCTTAAAACGCGTTTTCGCACAAATGCGTGCGCGGGTGCTAAAAAGAGCAGCATCGGCATGCTTAGCACGTCGTTTGGTAGAAATCCACGTGCGCGTTCTGCCAAAAGCACCATTTGCATGCACATCTTGTGGTTTTGCAGAAAACTTCATCCGCGTCTACCAAAGATGCATGTGCATGCTTAAAACGCGTTTTCGCACAAATCCGTGCGCGGGTGCTAAAAAGAGCAGCATCGGCATGCTTAGCACGTCGTTTGGTAGAAATCCACGAGCGCGTTCTGCAAAAAGCACCATTTGCATGCACATCTTGTGGTTTTGCAGAAAACTTCATCCGCGTCTACCAAAAGATGCATGTGCATGCTTAAAACGCGTTTTCGCACAAATGCGTGCGCGGGTGCTAAAAAGAGCAGCATCGGCATGCTTAGCACGTCGTTTGGAAGAAATCCACGAGCGCGTTCTGCAAAAAGCACCATTTGCATGCACATCTTGTGGTTTTGCAGAAAACTTCATCCGCGTCTACCAAAAGATGCATGTGCATGCTTAAAACGCGTTTTCGCACAAATGCGTGCGCGGGTGCTAAAAAGAGCAGCATCGGCATGCTTAGCACGTCGTTTGGTAGAAATCCACGTGCGCGTTCTGCCAAAAGCACCATTTGCATGCACATCTTGTGGTTTTGCAGAAAACTTCATCCGCGTCTACCAAAAGATGCATGTGCATGCTTAAAACGCGTTTTCGCACAAATCCGTGCGCGGGTGCTAAAAAGAGCAGCATCGGCATGCTTAGCACGTCGTTTGGTAGAAATCCACGTGCGCGTTCTGCAAAAAGCACCATTTGCATGCACATCTTGTGGTTTTGCAGAAAACTTCATCCGCGTCTACCAAAAGATGCACGTGCATGCTTAAAAACGCGTTTTCGCACAAATGCGTGCGCGGGTGCTAAAAAGAGCAGCATCGGCATGCTTAGCACGTCGTTTGGTAGAAATCCACGTGCGCGTTCTGCCAAAAGCACCATTTGCATGCAAATCTTGTGGTTTTGCAGAAAACTTCATCCGCGTCTACCAAAAGATGCATGTGCATGCTTAAAACGCGTTTTCGCACAAATGCGTGCGCGGGTGCTAAAAAGAGCAGCATCGGCATGCTTAGCACGTCGTTTGGTAGAAATCCACGTGCGCGTTCTGCAAAAAGCACCATTTGCATGCACATCTTGTGGTTTTGCAGAAAACTTCATCCGCGTCTACCAAAAGATGCACGTGCATGCTTAAAACGCGTTTTCGCACAAATGCGTGCGCGGGTGCTAAAAAGAGCAGCATCGGCATGCTTAGCACGTCGTTTGGTAGAAATCCACGAGCGCGTTCTGCAAAAAGCACCATTTGCATGCACATCTTGTGGTTTTGCAGAAAACTTCATCCGCGTCTACCAAAAGATGCATGTGCTTGCTTAAAACGCGTTTTCGCACAAATGCGTGCGCGGGTGCTAAAAAGAGCAGCATCGGCATGCTTAGCACGTCGTTTGGTAGAAATCCACGTGCGCGTTCTGCCAAAAGCACCATTTGCATGCACATCTTGTGGTTTTGCAGAAAACTTCATCCGCGTCTACAAAAAGATGCATGTGCATGCTTAAAACGCGTTTTCGCACAAATGCGTGCGCGGGTGCAAAAAGAGCAGCATCGGCATGCTTAGCACGTCGTTTGGTAGAAATCCACGTGCGCGTTCTGCAAAAAGCACCATTTGCATGCACATCTTGTGGTTTTGCAGAAAACTTCATCCGCGTCTACCAAAAGATGCATGTGCATGCTTAAAACGCGTTTTCGCACAAATCCGTGCGCGGGTGCTAAAAAGAGCAGCATCGGCATGCTTAGCACGTCGTTTGGTAGATATCCACGTGCGCGTTCTGCAAAAAGCACCATTTGCATGCACATCTTGTGGTTTTGCAGAAAACTTCATCCGCGTCTACCAAAAGATGCATGTGCATGCTTAAAACGCGTTTTCGCACAAATGCGTGCGCGAGTGCTAAAAAGAGCAGCATCGGCATGCTTAGCACGTCGTTTGGTAGAAATCCACGAGCGCGTTCTGCAAAAAGCACCATTTGCATGCACATCTTGTGGTTTTGCAGAAAACTTCATCCGCGTCTACCAAAAGATGCATGTGCATGCTTAAAACGCGTTTTCGCACAAATGCGTGCGCGGGTGCTAAAAAGAGCAGCATCGGCATGCTTAGCACGTCGTTTGGTAGAAATCCACGTGCGCGTTCTGCCAAAAGCACCATTTGCATGCACATCTTGTGGTTTTGCAGAAAACTTCATCCGCGTCTACCAAAAGATGCATGTGCATGCTTAAAACGCGTTTTCGCACAAATCCGTGCGCGGGTGCTAAAAAGAGCAGCATCGGCATGCTTAGCACGTCGTTTGGTAGAAATCCACGTGCGCGTTCTGCAAAAAGCACCATTTGCATGCACATCTTGTGGTTTTGCAGAAAACTTCATCCGCGTCTACCAAAAGATGCATGTGCATGCTTAAAACGCGTTTTCGCACAAATGCGTGCGCGGGTGCTAAAAAGAGCAGCATCGGCATGCTTAGCACGTCGTTTGGTAGAAATCCACGTGCGCGTTTTGCAAAAAGCACCATTTGCATGCACATCTTGTGGTTTTGCAGAAAACTTCATCCGCGTCTACCAAAAGATGCATGTGCATGCTGAAAACGCGTTTTCGCACAAATGCGTGCGCGGGTGCTAAAAAGAGCAGCATCGGCATGCTTAGCACGTCGTTTGGTAGAAATCCACGTGCGCGTTTTGCAAAAAGCACCATTTGCATGCACATCTTGTGGTTTTGCAGAAAACTTCATCCGCGTCTACCAAAAGATGCATGTGCATGCTTAAAACGCGTTTTCGCACAAATGCGTGCGCGGGTGCTAAAAAGAGCAGCATGGGCATGCTTAGCACGTCGTTTGGTAGAAATCCACGTGCGCGTTCTGCAAAAAGCACCATTTGCATGCACATCTTGTGGTTTTGCAGAAAACCATCCGCGTCTACCAAAAGATGCATGTGCATGCTTAAAACGCGTTTTCGCACAAATGCGTGCGCGGGTGCTAAAAAGAGCAGCATCGGCATGCTTAGCACGTCGTTTGGTAGAAATCCACGTGCGCGTTTTGCAAAAAGCACCATTTGCATGCACATCTTGTGGTTTTGCAGAAAACTTCATCCGCGTCTACCAAAAGATGCATGTGCATGCTTAAAACGCGTTTTCGCACAAATGCGTGCGCGGGTGCTAAAAAGAGCAGCATCGGCATGCTTAGCACGTCGTTTGGTAGAAATCCACGTGCGCGTTCTGCCAAAAGCACCATTTGCATGCACATCTTGTGGTTTTGCAGAAAACTTCATCCGCGTCTACCAAAAGATGCATGTGCATGCTTAAAACGCGTTTTCGCCCAAATCCGTGCGCGGGTGCTAAAAAGAGCAGCATCGGCATGCTTAGCACGTCGTTTGGTAGAAATCCACGAGCGCGTTCTGCAAAAAGCACCATTTGCATGCACATCTTGTGGTTTTGCAGAAAACTTCATCCGCGTCTACCAAAAGATGCATGTGCATGCTTAAAACGCGTTTTCGCACAAATGCGTGCGCGGGTGCTAAAAAGAGCAGCATCGGCATGCTTAGCACGTCGTTTGGAAGAAATCCACGAGCGCGTTCTGCAAAAAGCACCATTTGCATGCACATCTTGTGGTTTTGCAGAAAACTTCATCCGCGTCTACCAAAAGATGCATGTGCATGCTTAAAACGCGTTTTCGCACAAATGCGTGCGCGGGTGCTAAAAAGAGCAGCATCGGCATGCTTAGCACGTCGTTTGGTAGAAATCCACGTGCGCGTTCTGCCAAAAGCACCATTTGCATGCACATGTTGTGGTTTTGCAAAAAACTTCATCCGCGTCTACCAAAAGATGCATGTGCATGCTTAAAACGCGTTTTCGCACAAATCCGTGCGCGGGTGCTAAAAAGATCAGCATCGGCATGCTTAGCACGTCGTTTGGTAGATATCCACGAGCGCGTTCTGCAAAAAGCACCATTTGCATGCACATCTTGTGGTTTTGCAGAAAACTTCATCCGCGTCTACCAAAAGATGCATGTGCATGCTTTAAACGCGTTTTCGCACAAATGCGTGCGCGGGTGCTAAAAAGAGCAGCATCGGCATGCTTAGCACGTCGTTTGGTAGAAATCCACGTGCGCGTTTTGCAAAAAGCACCATTTGCATGCACATCTTGTGGTTTTGCAGAAAACTTCATCCGCGTCTACCAAAAGATGCATGTGCATGCTTAAAACGCGTTTTCGCACAAATGCGTGCGCGGGTGCTAAAAAGAGCAGCATCGGCATGCTTAGCACGTCGTTTGGTAGAAATCCACGTGCGCGTTCTGCAAAAAGCACCATTTGCATGCACATCTTGTGGTTTTGCAGAAAACTTCGTCCGCGTCTACCAAAAGATGCATGTGCATGCTTAAAACGCGTTTTCGCACAAATGCGTGCGCGGGTGCTAAAAATAGCAGCATCGGCATGCTTAGCACGTCGTTTGGTAGAAATCCACGTGCGCGTTCTGCCAAAAGCACCATTTGCATGCACATCTTGTGGTTTTGCAGAAAACTTCATCCGCGTCTACCAAAAGATGCATGTGCATGCTTAAAACGCGTTTTCGCACAAATCCGTGCGCGGGTGCTAAAAAGAGCAGCATCGGCATGCTTAGCACGTCGTTTGGTAGAAATCCACGTGCGCGTTCTGCAAAAAGCACCATTTGCATGCACATCTTGTGGTTTTGCAGAAAACTTCATCCGCGTCTACCAAAAGATGCATGTGCATGCTTAAAACGCGTTTTCGCACAAATGCGTGCGCGGGTGCTAAAAAGAGCAGCATCGGCATGCTTAGCACGTCGTTTGGTAGAAATCCACGTGCGCGTTCTGCAAAAAGCACCATTTGCATGCACATCTTGTGGTTTTGCAGAAAACTTCATCCGCGTCTACCAAAAGATGCATGTGCATGCTTAAAACGCGTTTTCGCACAAATGCGTGCGCGGGTGCTAAAAAGAGCAGCATCGGCATGCTTAGCACGTCGTTTGGTAGAAATCCACGTGCGCGTTCTGCAAAAAGCACCATTTGCATGCACATCTTGTGGTTTTGCAGAAAACTTCATCCGCGTCTACCAAAAGATGCATGTGCATGCTTAAAACGCGTTTTCGCACAAATGCGTGCGCGGGTGCTAAAAAGAGCAGCATCGGCATGCTTAGCACGTCGTTTGGTAGAAATCCACGTGCGCGTTCTGCAAAAAGCACCATTTGCATGCACATCTTGTGGTTTTGCAGAAAACTTCATCCGCGTCTACCAAAAGATGCATGTGCATGCTTAAAACGCGTTTTCGCACAAATGCGTGCGCGGGTGCTAAAAAGAGCAGCATCGGCATGCTTAGCACGTCGTTTGGTAGAAATCCACGTGCGCGTTCTGCAAAAAGCACCATTTGCATGCACATCTTGTGGTTTTGCAGAAAACTTCATCCGCGTCTACCAAAAGATGCACGTGCATGCTTAAAACGCGTTTTCGCACAAATGCGTGCGCGGGTGCTAAAAAGAGCAGCATCGGCATGCTTAGCACGTCGTTTGGTAGAAATCCACGAGCGCGTTCTGCAAAAAGCACCATTTGCATGCACATCTTGTGGTTTTGCAGAAAACTTCATCCGCGTCTACCAAAAGATGCATGTGCTTGCTTAAAACGCGTTTTCGCACAAATGCGTGCGCGGGTGCTAAAAAGAGCAGCATCGGCATGCTTAGCACGTCGTTTGGTAGAAATCCACGTGCGCGTTCTGCCAAAAGCACCATTTGCATGCACATCTTGTGGTTTTGCAGAAAACTTCATCCGCGTCTACCAAAAGATGCATGTGCATGCTTAAAACGCGTTTTCGCACAAATGCGTGCGCGGGTGCTAAAAAGAGCAGCATCGGCATGCTTAGCACGTCGTTTGGTAGAAATCCACGTGCGCGTTCTGCAAAAAGCACCATTTGCATGCACATCTTGTGGTTTTGCAGAAAACTTCATCCGCGTCTACCAAAAGATGCATGTGCATGCTTAAAACGCGTTTTCGCACAAATGCGTGCGCGGGTGCTAAAAAGAGCAGCATCGGCATGCTTAGCACGTCGTTTGGTAGAAATCCACGTGCGCGTTCTGCAAAAAGCACCATTTGCATGCACATCTTGTGGTTTTGCAGAAAACTTCATCCGCGTCTACCAAAGATGCATGTGCATGCTTAAAACGCGTTTTCGCACAAATGCGTGCGCGGGTGCTAAAAAGAGCAGCATCGGCATGCTTAGCACGTCGTTTGGTAGAAATCCACGTGCGCGTTCTGCAAAAAGCACCATTTGCATGCACATCTTGTGGTTTTGCAGAAAACTTCATCCGCGTCTACCAAAAGATGCATGTGCATGCTTAAAACGCGTTTTCACACAAATGCGTGCGCGGGTGCTAAAAAGAGCAGCATCGGCATGCTTAGCACGTCGTTTGGTAGAAATCCACGTGCGCGTTCTGCAAAAAGCACCATTTGCATGCACATCTTGTGGTTTTGCAGAAAACTTCATCCGCGTCTACCAAAAGATGCATGTGCATGCTTAAAACGCGTTTTCGCACAAATCCGTGCGCGGGTGCTAAAAAGAGCAGCATCGGCATGCTTAGCACGTCGTTTGGTAGAAATCCACGTGCGCGTTCTGCAAAAAGCACCATTTGCATGCACATCTTGTGGTTTTGCAGAAAACTTCATCCGCGTCTACCAAAAGATGCATGTGCATGCTTAAAACGCGTTTTCGCACAAATGCGTGCGCGGGTGCTAAAAAGAGCAGCATCGGCATGCTTAGCACGTCGTTTGGTAGAAATCCACGTGCGCGTTCTGCCAAAAGCACCATTTGCATGCACATCTTGTGGTTTTGCAGAAAACTTCATCCGCGTCTACCAAAAGATGCATGTGCATGCTTAAAACGCGTTTTCGCACAAATGCGTGCGCGGGTGCTAAAAAGAGCAGCATCGCATGCTTAGCACGTCGTTTGGTAGAAATCCACGTGCGCGTTCTGCCAAAAGCACCATTTGCATGCACATCTTGTGGTTTTGCAGAAAACTTCATCCGCGTCTACCAAAAGATGCATGTGCATGCTTAAAACGCGTTTTCGCACAAATCCGTGCGCGGGTGCTAAAAAGAGCAGCATCGGCATGCTTACCACGTCGTTTGGTAGAAATCCACGTGCGCGTTCTGCAAAAAGCACCATTTGCATGCACATCTTGTGGTTTTGCAGAAAACTTCATCCGCGTCTACCAAAAGATGCATGTGCATGCTTAAAACGCGTTTTCGCACAAATGCGTGCGCGGGTGCTAAAAAGAGCAGCATCGGCATGCTTAGCACGTCGTTTGGTAGAAATCCACGTGCGCGTTCTGCAAAAAGCACCATTTGCATGCACATCTTGTGGTTTTGCAGAAAACTTCATCCGCGTCTACCAAAAGATGCATGTGCATGCTTAAAACGCGTTTTCGCACAAATGCGTGCGCGGGTGCTAAAAAGAGCAGCATCGGCATGCTTAGCACGTCGTTTGGTAGAAATCCACGTGCGCGTTCTGCAAAAAGCACCATTTGCATGCACATCTTGTGGTTTTGCAGAAAACTTCATCCGCGTCTACCAAAAGATGCATGTGCATGCTTAAAACGCGTTTTCGCACAAATGCGTGCGCGGGTGCTAAAAAGAGCAGCATCGGCATGCTTAGCACGTCGTTTGGTAGAAATCCACGTGCGCGTTCTGCCAAAAGCACCATTTGCATGCACATCTTGTGGTTTTGCAGAAAACTTCATCCGCGTCTACCAAAAGATGCATGTGCATGCTTAAAACGCGTTTTCGCACAAATGCGTGCGCGGGTGCTAAAAAGAGCAGCATCGGCATGCTTAGCACGTCGTTTGGTAGAAATCCACGTGCGCGTTCTGCCAAAAGCACCATTTGCATGCACATCTTGTGGTTTTGCAGAAAACTTCATCCGCGTCTACCAAAAGATGCATGTGCATGCTTAAAACGCGTTTTCGCACAAATCCGTGCGCGGGTGCTAAAAAGAGCAGCATCGGCATGCTTACCACGTCGTTTGGTAGAAATCCACGTGCGCGTTCTGCAAAAAGCACCATTTGCATGCACATCTTGTGGTTTTGCAGAAAACTTCATCCGCGTCTACCAAAAGATGCATGTGCATGCTTAAAACGCGTTTTCGCACAAATGCGTGCGCGGGTGCTAAAAAGAGCAGCATCGGCATGCTTAGCACGTCGTTTGGTAGAAATCCACGTGCGCGTTCTGCCAAAAGCACCATTTGCATGCACATCTTGTGGTTTTGCAGAAAACTTCATCCGCGTCTACCAAAAGATGCATGTGCATGCTTAAAACGCGTTTTCGCACAAATGCGTGCGCGGGTGCTAAAAAGAGCAGCATCGGCATGCTTAGCACGTCGTTTGGTAGAAATCCACGTGCGCGTTCTGCAAAAAGCACCATTTGCATGCACATCTTGTGGTTTTGCAGAAAACTTCATCCGCGTCTACCAAAAGATGCACGTGCATGCTTAAAACGCGTTTTCGCACAAATGCGTGCGCGGGTGCTAAAAAGAGCAGCATCGGCATGCTTAGCACGTCGTTTGGTAGAAATCCACGTGCGCGTTCTGCCAAAAGCACCATTTGCATGCACATCTTGTGGTTTTGCAGAAAACTTCATCCGCGTCTACCAAAAGATGCATGTGCATGCTTAAAACGCGTTTTCGCACAAATCCGTGCGCGGGTGCTAAAAAGAGCAGCATCGGCATGCTTAGCACGTCGTTTGGTAGAAATCCACGTGCGCGTTCTGCAAAAAGCACCATTTGCATGCACATCTTGTGGTTTTGCAGAAAACTTCATCCGCGTCTACCAAAAGATGCATGTGCATGCTTAAAACGCGTTTTCGCACAAATGCGTGCGCGGGTGCTAAAAAGAGCAGCATCGGCATGCTTAGCACGTCGTTTGGTAGAAATCCACGTGCGCGTTCTGCAAAAAGCACCATTTGCATGCACATCTTGTGGTTTTGCAGAAAACTTCATCTGCGTCTACCAAAAGATGCATGTGCATGCTTAAAACGCGTTTTCGCACAAATGCGTGCGCGGGTGCTAAAAAGAGCAGCATCGGCATGCTTAGCACGTCGTTTGATAGAAATCCACGTGCGCGTTCTGCCAAAAGCACCATTTGCATGCACATCTTGTGGTTTTGCAGAAAACTTCATCCGCGTCTACCAAAAGATGCATGTGCATGCTTAAAACGCGTTTTCGCACAAATCCGTGCGCGGGTGCTAAAAAGAGCAGCATCGGCATGCTTAGCACGTCGTTTTGTAGAAATCCACGTGCGCGTTCTGCAAAAAGCACCATTTGCATACACATCTTGTGGTTTTGCAGAAAACTTCATCCGCGTCTACCAAAAGATGCATGTGCATGCTTAAAACGCGTTTTCGCACAAATCCGTGCGCGGGTGCTAAAAAGAGCAGCATCGGCATGCTTAGCACGTCGTTTGGTAGAAATCCACGTGCGCGTTCTGCAAAAAGCACCATTTGCATACACATCTTGTGGTTTTGCAGAAAACTTCATCCGCGTCTACCAAAAGATGCATGTGCATGCTTAAAACGCGTTTTCGCACAAATGCGTGCGCGAGTGCTAAAAAGAGCAGCATCGGCATGCTTAGCACGTCGTTTGGTAGAAATCCACGAGCGCGTTCTGCAAAAAGCACCATTTGCATGCACATCTTGTGGTTTTGCAGAAAACTTCATCCGCGTCTACCAAAAGATGCATGTGCATGCTTAAAACGCGTTTTCGCACAAATGCGTGCGCGAGTGCTAAAAAGAGCAGCATCGGCATGCTTAGCACGTCGTTTGGTAGAAATCCACGAGCGCGTTCTGCAAAAAGCACCATTTGCATGCACATCTTGTGGTTTTGCAGAAAACTTCACCCGCGTCTACCAAAAGATGCATGTGCATGCTTAAAACGCGTTTTCGCACAAATGCGTGCGCGGGTGCTAAAAAGAGCAGCATCGGCATGCTTAGCACGTCGTTTGGTAGAAATCCACATGCGCGTTCTGCCAAAAGCACCATTTGCATGCACATCTTGTGGTTTTGCAGAAAACTTCATCCGCGTCTACCAAAAGATGCATGTGCATGCTTAAAACGCGTTTTCGCACAAATCCGTGCGCGGGTGCTAAAAAGAGCAGCATCGGCATGCTTAGCACGTCGTTTGGTAGAAATCCACGTGCGCGTTCTGCAAAAAGCACCATTTGCATGCACATCTTGTGGTTTTGCAGAAAACTTCATCCGCGTCTACCAAAAGATGCATGTGCATGCTTAAAACGCGTTTTCGCACAAATGCGTGCGCGGGTGCTAAAAAGAGCAGCATCGGCATGCTTAGCACGTCGTTTGGTAGAAATCCACAAGCGCGTTCTGCAAAAAGCACCATTTGCATGCACATCTTGTGGTTTTGCAGAAAACTTCATCCGCGTCTACCAAAAGATGCATGTGCATGCTTAAAACGCGTTTTCGCACAAATGCGTGCGCGGGTGCTAAAAAGAGCAGCATCGGCATGCTTAGCACGTCGTTTGGTAGAAATCCACGTGCGCGTTCTGCCAAAAGCACCATTTGCATGCACATCTTGTGGTTTTGCAGAAAACTTCATCCGCGTCTACCAAAAGATGCATGTGCATGCTTAAAACGCGTTTTCGCACAAATCCGTGCGCGGGTGCTAAAAAGAGCAGCATCGGCATGCTTAGCACGTCGTTTGGTAGATATCCACGTGCGCGTTCTGCAAAAAGCACCATTTGCATGCACATCTTGTGGTTTTGCAGAAAACTTCATCCGCGTCTACCAAAAGATGCATGTGCATGCTTAAAACGCGTTTTCGCACAAATGCGTGCGCGAGTGCTAAAAAGAGCAGCATCGGCATGCTTAGCACGTCGTTTGGTAGAAATCCACGAGCGCGTTCTGCAAAAAGCACCATTTGCATGCACATCTTGTGGTTTTGCAGAAAACTTCATCCGCGTCTACCAAAAGATGCATGTGCATGCTTAAAACGCGTTTTCGCACAAATGCGTGCGCGGGTGCTAAAAAGAGCAGCATCGGCATGCTTAGCACGTCGTTTGGTAGAAATCCACGTGCGCGTTCTGCCAAAAGCACCATTTGCATGCACATCTTGTGGTTTTGCAGAAAACTTCATCCGCGTCTACCAAAAGATGCATGTGCATGCTTAAAACGCGTTTTCGCACAAATCCGTGCGCGGGTGCTAAAAAGAGCAGCATCGGCATGCTTAGCACGTCGTTTGGTAGAAATCCACGTGCGCGTTCTGCAAAAAGCACCATTTGCATGCACATCTTGTGGTTTTGCAGAAAACTTCATCCGCGTCTACCAAAAGATGCATGTGCATGCTTAAAACGCGTTTTCGCACAAATGCGTGCGCGGGTGCTAAAAAGAGCAGCATCGGCATGCTTAGCACGTCGTTTGGTAGAAATCCACGTGCGCGTTTTGCAAAAAGCACCATTTGCATGCACATCTTGTGGTTTTGCAGAAAACTTCATCCGCGTCTACCAAAAGATGCATGTGCATGCTTAAAACGCGTTTTCGCACAAATGCGTGCGCGGGTGCTAAAAAGAGCAGCATCGGCATGCTTAGCACGTCGTTTGGTAGAAATCCACGTGCGCGTTTTGCAAAAAGCACCATTTGCATGCACATCTTGTGGTTTTGCAGAAAACTTCATCCGCGTCTACCAAAAGATGCATGTGCATGCTTAAAACGCGTTTTCGCACAAATGCGTGCGCGGGTGCTAAAAAGAGCAGCATCGGCATGCTTAGCACGTCGTTTGGTAGAAATCCACGTGCGCGTTCTGCAAAAAGCACCATTTGCATGCACATCTTGTGGTTTTGCAGAAAACTTCATCCGCGTCTACCAAAAGATGCATGTGCATGCTTAAAACGCGTTTTCGCACAAATGCGTGCGCGGGTGCTAAAAAGAGCAGCATCGGCATGCTTAGCACGTCGTTTGGTAGAAATCCACGTGCGCGTTTTGCAAAAAGCACCATTTGCATGCACATCTTGTGGTTTTGCAGAAAACTTCATCCGCGTCTACCAAAAGATGCATGTGCATGCTTAAAACGCGTTTTCGCACAAATGCGTGCGCGGGTGCTAAAAAGAGCAGCATCGGCATGCTTAGCACGTCGTTTGGCAGAAATCCACGTGCGCGTTCTGCCAAAAGCACCATTTGCATGCACATCTTGTGGTTTTGCAGAAAACTTCATCCGCGTCTACCAAAAGATGCATGTGCATGCTTAAAACGCGTTTTCGCACAAATCCGTGCGCGGGTGCTAAAAAGAGCAGCATCGGCATGCTTAGCACGTCGTTTGGTAGAAATCCACGAGCGCGTTCTGCAAAAAGCACCATTTGCATGCACATCTTGTGGTTTTGCAGAAAACTTCATCCGCGTCTACCAAAAGATGCATGTGCATGCTTAAAACGCGTTTTCGCACAAATGCGTGCGCGGGTGCTAAAAAGAGCAGCATCGGCATGCTTAGCACGTCGTTTGGAAGAAATCCACGAGCGCGTTCTGCAAAAAGCACCATTTGCATGCACATCTTGTGGTTTTGCAGAAAACTTCATCCGCGTCTACCAAAAGATGCATGTGCATGCTTAAAACGCGTTTTCGCACAAATGCGTGCGCGGGTGCTAAAAAGAGCAGCATCGGCATGCTTAGCACGTCGTTTGGTAGAAATCCACGTGCGCGTTCTGCCAAAAGCACCATTTGCATGCACATGTTGTGGTTTTGCAAAAAACTTCATCCGCGTCTACCAAAAGATGCATGTGCATGCTTAAAACGCGTTTTCGCACAAATCCGTGCGCGGGTGCTAAAAAGATCAGCATCGGCATGCTTAGCACGTCGTTTGGTAGAAATCCACGAGCGCGTTCTGCAAAAAGCACCATTTGCATGCACATCTTGTGGTTTTGCAGAAAACTTCATCCGCGTCTACCAAAAGATGCATGTGCATGCTTAAAACGCGTTTTCGCACAAATGCGTGCGCGGGTGCTAAAAAGAGCAGCATCGGCATGCTTAGCACGTCGTTTGGTAGAAATCCACGTGCGCGTTTTGCAAAAAGCACCATTTGCATGCACATCTTGTGGTTTTGCAGAAAACTTCATCCGCGTCTACCAAAAGATGCATGTGCATGCTTAAAACGCGTTTTCGCACAAATGCGTGCGCGGGTGCTAAAAGAGCAGCATCGGCATGCTTAGCACGTCGTTTGGTAGAAATCCACGTGCGCGTTCTGCAAAAAGCACCATTTGCATGCACATCTTGTGGTTTTGCAGAAAACTTCATCCGCGTCTACCAAAAGATGCATGTGCATGCTTAAAACGCGTTTTCGCACAAATGCGTGCGCGGGTGCTAAAAATAGCAGCATCGGCATGCTTAGCACGTCGTTTGGTAGAAATCCACGTGCGCGTTCTGCAAAAAGCACCATTTGCATGCACATCTTGTGGTTTTGCAGAAAACTTCATCCGCGTCTACCAAAAGATGCATGTGCATGCTTAAAACGCGTTTTCGCACAAATCCGTGCGCGGGTGCTAAAAAGAGCAGCATCGGCATGCTTAGCACGTCGTTTGGTAGAAATCCACGTGCGCGTTCTGCAAAAAGCACCATTTGCATGCACATCTTGTGGTTTTGCAGAAAACTTCATCCGCGTCTACCAAAAGATGCATGTGCATGCTTAAAACGCGTTTTCGCACAAATGCGT
Organism: Dermacentor andersoni; assembly: GCF_023375885.2. NCBI lineage: Eukaryota > Metazoa > Arthropoda > Arachnida > Ixodida > Ixodidae > Dermacentor > Dermacentor andersoni. The sequence goes on along the minus strand of NW_027315152.1, from coordinate 7,658 downwards.
GCGCGGGTGCTAAAAGAGCAGCATCGGCCTGCTTAGCACGTCGTTTGGTAGAAATCCACGAGCGCGTTCTGCAAAAAGCACCATTTGCATGCACATCTTGTGGTTTTGCAGAAAACTTCATCCGCGTCTACCAAAAGATGCATGTGCATGCTTAAAACGCGTTTTCGCACAAATGCGTGCGCGGGTGCTAAAAAGAGCAGCATCGGCATGCTTAGCACGTCGTTTGGTAGAAATCCACGTGCGCGTTCTGCAAAAAGCACCATTTGCATGCACATCTTGTGGTTTTGCAGAAAACTTCATCCGCGTCTACCAAAAGATGCACGTGCATGCTTAAAACGCGTTTTCGCACAAATCCGTGCGCGGGTGCTAAAAAGAGCAGCATCGGCATGCTTAGCACGTCGTTTGGTAGAAATCCACGTGCGCGTTCTGCCAAAAGCACCATTTGCATGCACATCTTGTGGTTTTGCAGAAAACTTCATCCGCGTCTACCAAAAGATGCATGTGCATGCTTAAAACGCGTTTTCGCACAAATCCGTGCGCGGGTGCTAAAAAGAGCAGCATCGGCATGCTTAGCACGTCGTTTGGTAGAAATCCACGTGCGCGTTCTGCAAAAAGCACCATTTGCATGCACATCTTGTGGTTTTGCAGAAAACTTCATCCGCGTCTACCAAAAGATGCATGTGCATGCTTAAAACGCGTTTTCGCACAAATGCGTGCGCGGGTACTAAAAAGAGCAGCATCGGCATGCTTAGCACGTCGTTTGGTAGAAATCCACGTGCGCGTTCTGCAAAAAGCACCATTTGCATGCACATCTTGTGGTTTTGCAGAAAACTTCATCCGCGTCTACCAAAAGATGCATGTGCATGCTTAAAACGCGTTTTCGCACAAATGCGTGCGCGGGTGCTAAAAAGAGCAGCATCGGCATGCTTAGCACGTCGTTTGGTAGAAATCCACGTGCGCGTTCTGCAAAAAGCACCATTTGCATGCACATCTTGTGGTTTTGCAGAAAACTTCATCCGCGTCTACCAAAAGATGCATGTGCATGCTTAAAACGCGTTTTCGCACAAATGCGTGCGCGGGTGCTAAAAAGAGCAGCATCGGCATGCTTAGCACGTCGTTTGGTAGAAATCCACGTGCGCGTTCTGCCAAAAGCACCATTTGCATGCACATCTTGTGGTTTTGCAGAAAACTTCATCCGCGTCTACCAAAAGATGCATGTGCATGCTTAAAACGCGTTTTCGCACAAATGCGTGCGCGGGTGCTAAAAAGAGCAGCATCGGCATGCTTAGCACGTCGTTTGGTAGAAATCCACGTGCGCGTTCTGCAAAAAGCACCATTTGCATGCACATCTTGTGGTTTTGCAGAAAACTTCATCCGCGTCTACCAAAAGATGCACGTGCATGCTTAAAACGCGTTTTCGCACAAATCCGTGCGCGGGTGCTAAAAAGAGCAGCATCGGCATGCTTAGCACGTCGTTTGGTAGAAATCCACGTGCGCGTTTTGCCAAAAGCACCATTTGCATGCACATCTTGTGGTTTTGCAGAAAACTTCATCCGCGTCTACCAAAAGATGCATGTGCATGCTTAAAACGCGTTTTCGCACAAATCCGTGCGCGGGTGCTAAAAGAGCAGCATCGGCATGCTTAGCACGTCGTTTGGTAGAAATCCACGTGCGCGTTCTGCAAAAAGCACCATTTGCATGCACATCTTGTGGTTTTGCAGAAAACTTCATCCGCGTCTACCAAAAGATGCATGTGCATGCTTAAAACGCGTTTTCGCACAAATGCGTGCGCGGGTGCTAAAAAGAGCAGCATCGGCATGCTTAGCACGTCGTTTGGTAGAAATCCACGTGCGCGTTCTGCAAAAAGCACCATTTGCATGCACATCTTGTGGTTTTGCAGAAAACTTCATCCGCGTCTACCAAAAGATGCATGTGCATGCTTAAAACGCGTTTTCGCACAAATGCGTGCGCGGGTGCTAAAAAGAGCAGCATCGGCATGCTTAGCACGTCGTTTGGTAGAAATCCACGTGCGCGTTCTGCAAAAAGCACCATTTGCATGCACATCTTGTGGTTTTGCAGAAAACTTCATCCGCGTCTACCAAAAGATGCATGTGCATGCTTAAAACGCGTTTTCGCACAAATGCGTGCGCGGGTGCTAAAAAGAGCAGCATCGGCATGCTTAGCACGTCGTTTGGTAGAAATCCACGTGCGCGTTCTGCCAAAAGCACCATTTGCATGCACATCTTGTGGTTTTGCAGAAAACTTCATCCGCGTCTACCAAAAGATGCATGTGCATGCTTAAAACGCGTTTTCGCACAAATCCGTGCGCGGGTGCTAAAAAAGAGCAGCATCGGCATGCTTAGCACGTCGTTTGGTAGAAATCCACGTGCGCGTTCTGCAAAAAGCACCATTTGCATGCACATCTTGTGGTTTTGCAGAAAACTTCATCCGCGTCTACCAAAAGATGCACGTGCATGCTTAAAACGCGTTTTCGCACAAATGCGTGCGCGGGTGCTAAAAAGAGCAGCATCGGCATGCTTAGCACGTCGTTTGGTAGAAATCCACGTGCGCGTTCTGCCAAAAGCACCATTTGCATGCAAATCTTGTGGTTTTGCAGAAAACTTCATCCGCGTCTACCAAAAGATGCATGTGCATGCTTAAAACGCGTTTTCGCACAAATCCGTGCGCGGGTGCTAAAAAGAGCAGCATCGGCATGCTTAGCACGTCGTTTGGTAGAAATCCACGTGCGCGTTCTGCAAAAAGCACCATTTGCATGCACATCTTGTGGTTTTGCAGAAAACTTCATCCGCGTCTACCAAAAGATGCATGTGCATGCTTAAAACGCGTTTTCGCACAAATGCGTGCGCGGGTGCTAAAAAGAGCAGCATCGGCATGCTTAGCACGTCGTTTGGTAGAAATCCACGTGCGCGTTCTGCAAAAAGCACCATTTGCATGCACATCTTGTGGTTTTGCAGAAAACTTCATCCGCGTCTACCAAAAGATGCATGTGCATGCTTAAAACGCGTTTTCGCACAAATGCGTGCGCGGGTGCTAAAAAGAGCAGCATCGGCATGCTTAGCACGTCGTTTGGTAGAAATCCACGTGCGCGTTCTGCAAAAAGCACCATTTGCATGCACATCTTGTGGTTTTGCAGAAAACTTCATCCGCGTCTACCAAAAGATGCATGTGCATGCTTAAAACGCGTTTTCGCACAAATGCCGTGCGCGGGTGCTAAAAAGAGCAGCATCGGCATGCTTAGCACGTCGTTTGGTAGAAATCCACGTGCGCGTTCTGCAAAAAGCACCATTTGCATGCACATCTTGTGGTTTTGCAGAAAACTTCATCCGCGTCTACCAAAAGATGCACGTGCATGCTTAAAAACGCGTTTTCGCACAAATGCATGCGGGTGCTAAAAAGAGCAGCATCGGCATGCTTAGCACGTCGTTGGTAGAAATCCACGAGCGCGTTCTGCAAAAAGCACCATTTGCATGCACATCTTGTGGTTTTGCAGAAAACTTCATCCGCGTCTACCAAAAGATGCATGTGCTTGCTTAAAACGCGTTTTCGCACAAATGCGTGCGCGGGTGCTAAAAAGAGCAGCATCGGCATGCTTAGCACGTCGTTTGGTAGAAATCCACGTGCGCGTTCTGCCAAAAGCACCATTTGCATGCACATCTTGTGGTTTTGCAGAAAACTTCATCCGCGTCTACCAAAAGATGCATGTGCATGCTTAAAACGCGTTTTCGCACAAATGCGTGCGCGGGTGCAAAAAGAGCAGCATCGGCATGCTTAGCACGTCGTTTGGTAGAAATCCACGTGCGCGTTCTGCAAAAAGCACCATTTGCATGCACATCTTGTGGTTTTGCAGAAAACTTCATCCGCGTCTACCAAAAGATGCATGTGCATGCTTAAAACGCGTTTTCGCACAAATCCGTGCGCGGGTGCTAAAAAGAGCAGCATCGGCATGCTTAGCACGTCGTTTGGTAGATATCCACGTGCGCGTTCTGCAAAAAGCACCATTTGCATGCACATCTTGTGGTTTTGCAGAAAACTTCATCCGCGTCTACCAAAAGATGCATGTGCATGCTTAAAACGCGTTTTCGCACAAATGCGTGCGCGAGTGCTAACAAGAGCAGCATCGGCATGCTTAGCACGTCGTTTGGTAGAAATCCACGAGCGCGTTCTGCAAAAAGCACCATTTGCATGCACATCTTGTGGTTTTGCAGAAAACTTCATCCGCGTCTACCAAAAGATGCATGTGCATGCTTAAAACGCGTTTTCGCACAAATGCGTGCGCGGGTGCTAAAAAGAGCAGCATCGGCATGCTTAGCACGTCGTTTGGTAGAAATCACGTGCGCGTTCTGCCAAAAGCACCATTTGCATGCACATCTTGTGGTTTTGCAGAAAACTTCATCCGCGTCTACCAAAAGATGCATGTGCATGCTTAAAACGCGTTTTCGCACAAATCCGTGCGCGGGTGCTAAAAAGAGCAGCATCGGCATGCTTAGCACGTCGTTTGGTAGAAATCCACGTGCGCGTTCTGCAAAAAGCACCATTTGCATGCACATCTTGTGGTTTTGCAGAAAACTTCATCCGCGTCTACCAAAAGATGCATGTGCATGCTTAAAACGCGTTTTCGCACAAATGCGTGCGCGGGTGCTAAAAAGAGCAGCATCGGCATGCTTAGCACGTCGTTTGGTAGAAATCCACGTGCGCGTTCTGCCAAAAGCACCATTTGCATGCACATCTTGTGGTTTTGCAGAAAACTTCATCCGCGTCTACCAAAAGATGCATGTGCATGCTTAAAACGCGTTTTCGCACAAATCCGTGCGCGGGTGCTAAAAAGAGCAGCATCGGCATGCTTAGCACGTCGTTTGGTAGAAATCCACGTGCGCGTTCTGCAAAAAGCACCATTTGCATGCACATCTTGTGGTTTTGCAGAAAACTTCATCCGCGTCTACCAAAAGATGCATGTGCATATCTGTCTCGCGTGTGTCGCACAAATGCGTGCGCGGGTGCTAAAAAGAGCAGCATCGGCATGCTTAGCACGTCGTTTGGTAGAAATCCACGTGCGCGTTTTGCAAAAAGCACCATTTGCATGCACATCTTGTGGTTTTGCAGAAAACTTCATCCGCGTCTACCAAAAGATGCATGTGCATGCTTAAAACGCGTTTTCGCACAAATGCGTGCGCGGGTGCTAAAAAGAGCAGCATCGGCATGCTTAGCACGTCGTTTGGTAGAAATCCACGTGCGCGTTTTGCAAAAAGCACCATTTGCATGCACATCTTGTGGTTTTGCAGAAAACTTCATCCGCGTCTACCAAAAGATGCATGTGCATGCTTAAAACGCGTTTTCGCACAAATGCGTGCGCGGGTGCTAAAAAGAGCAGCATGGGCATGCTTAGCACGTCGTTTGGTAGAAATCCACGTGCGCGTTCTGCAAAAAGCACCATTTGCATGCACATCTTGTGGTTTTGCAGAAAACTTCATCCGCGTCTACCAAAAGATGCATGTGCATGCTTAAAACGCGTTTTCGCACAAATGCGTGCGCGGGTGCTAAAAAGAGCAGCATCGGCATGCTTAGCACGTCGTTTGGTAGAAATCCACGTGCGCGTTTTGCAAAAAGCACCATTTGCATGCACATCTTGTGGTTTTTTTGCAGAAAACTTCATCCGCGTCTACCAAAAGATGCATGTGCATGCTTAAAACGCGTTTTCGCACAAATGCGTGCGCGGGTGCTAAAAAGAGCAGCATCGGCATGCTTAGCACGTCGTTTGGTAGAAATCCACGAGCGCGTTCTGCAAAAAGCACCATTTGCATGCACATCTTGTGGTTTTGCAGAAAACTTCATCCGCGTCTACCAAAAGATGCATGTGCATGCTTAAAACGCGTTTTCGCACAAATGCGTGCGCGGGTGCTAAAAAGAGCAGCATCGGCATGCTTAGCACGTCGTTTGGTAGAAATCCACGTGCGCGTTCTGCAAAAAGCACCATTTGCATGCACATCTTGTGGTTTTGCAGAAAACTTCATCCGCGTCTACCAAAAGATGCACGTGCATGCTTAAAACGCGTTTTCGCACAAATGCGTGCGCGGGTGCTAAAAAGAGCAGCATCGGCATGCTTAGCACGTCGTTTGGTAGAAATCCACGTGCGCGTTCTGCCAAAAGCACCATTTGCATGCACATCTTGTGGTTTTGCAGAAAACTTCATCCGTGTCTACCAAAAGATGCATGTGCATGCTTAAAACGCGTTTTCGCACAAATCCGTGCGCGGGTGCTAAAAAGAGCAGCATCGGCATGCTTAGCACGTCGTTTGGTAGAAATCCACGTGCGCGTTCTGCAAAAAAGCACCATTTGCATGCACATCTTGTGGTTTTGCAGAAAACTTCATCCGCGTCTACCAAAAGATGCATGTGCATGCTTAAAACGCGTTTTCGCACAAATGCGTGCGCGGGTGCTAAAAAGAGCAGCATCGGCATGCTTAGCACGTCGTTTGGTAGAAATCCACGTGCGCGTTCTGCAAAAAGCACCATTTGCATGCACATCTTGTGGTTTTGCAGAAAACTTCATCCGCGTCTACCAAAAGATGCATGTGCATGCTTAAAACGCGTTTTCGCACAAATGCGTGCGCGGGTGCTAAAAAGAGCAGCATCGGCATGCTTAGCACGTCGTTTGGTAGAAATCCACGTGCGCGTTCTGCAAAAAGCACCATTTGCATGCACATCTTGTGGTTTTGCAGAAAACTTCATCCGCGTCTACCAAAAGATGCATGTGCATGCTTAAAACGCGTTTTCGCACAAATGCGTGCGCGGGTGCTAAAAAGAGCAGCATCGGCATGCTTAGCACGTCGTTTGGTAGAAATCCACGTGCGCGTTCTGCCAAAAGCACCATTTGCATGCACATCTTGTGGTTTTGCAGAAAACTTCATCCGCGTCTACCAAAAGATGCATGTGCATGCTTAAAACGCGTTTTCGCACAAATCCGTGCGCGGGTGCTAAAAAGAGCAGCATCGGCATGCTTAGCACGTCGTTTGGTAGAAATCCACGTGCGTGTTCTGCAAAAAGCACCATTTGCATGCACATCTTGTGGTTTTGCAGAAAACTTCATCCGCGTCTACCAAAAGATGCACGTGCATGCTTAAAACGCGTTTTCGCACAAATGCGTGCGCGGGTGCTAAAAAGAGCAGCATCGGCATGCTTAGCACGTCGTTTGGTAGAAATCCACGTGCGCGTTCTGCCAAAAGCACCATTTGCATGCAAATCTTGTGGTTTTGCAGAAAACTTCATCCGCGTCTACCAAAAGATGCATGTGCATGCTTAAAACGCGTTTTCGCACAAATCCGTGCGCGGGTGCTAAAAAGAGCAGCATCGGCATGCTTAGCACGTCGTTTGGTAGAAATCCACGTGCGCGTTCTGCAAAAAGCACCATTTGCATGCACATCTTGTGGTTTTGCAGAAAACTTCATCCGCGTCTACCAAAAGATGCATGTGCATGCTTAAAACGCGTTTTCGCACAAATCCGTGCGCGGGTGCTAAAAAGAGCAGCATCGGCATGCTTAGCACGTCGTTTGGTAGAAATCCACGTGCGCTGTTCTGCAAAAAGCACCATTTGCATGCACATCTTGTGGTTTTGCAGAAAACTTCATCCGCGTCTACCAAAAG
>NW_027315151.1:0-64191 GCF_023375885.2 Dermacentor andersoni | reverse complement strand
CGTGCGCGGGTGCTAAAAAGAGCAGCATCGGCATGCTTAGCACGTCGTTTGGTAGAAATCCACGTGCGCGTTCTGCCAAAAGCACCATTTGCATGCACATCTTGTGGTTTTGCAGAAAACTTCATCCGCGTCTACCAAAAGATGCATGTGCATGCTTAAAACGCGTTTTCGCACAAATCCGTGCGCGGGTGCTAAAAAGAGCAGCATCGGCATGCTTAGCACGTCGCTTGGTAGAAATCCACGTGCGCGTTCTGCAAAAAGCACCATTTGTATGCACATCTTGTGGTTTTGCAAAAAACTTCATCCGCGTCTACCAAAAGATGCATGTGCATGCTTAAAACGCGTTTTCGCACAAATGCGTGCGCGGGTGCTAAAAAGAGCAGCATCGGCATGCTTAGCACGTTGTTTGGTAGAAATCCACGTGCGCGTTCTGCAAAAAGCACCATTTGCATGCACATCTTGTGGTTTTGCAGAAAACTTCATCCGCGTCTACCAAAAGATGCATGTGCATGCTTAAAACGCGTTTTCGCACAAATCCGTGCGCGGGTGCTAAAAAGAGCAGCATCGGCATGCTTAGCACGTCGTTTGGTAGAAATCCACGTGCGCGTTCTGCAAAAAGCACCATTTGCATGCACATCTTGTGGTTTTGCAGAAAACTTCATCCGCGTCTACCAAAAGATGCATGTGCATGCTTAAAACGCGTTTTCGCACAAATGCGTGCGCGGGTGCTAAAAAGAGCAGCATCGGCATGCTTAGCACGTCGTTTGGTAGAAATCTACGTGCGCGTTCTGCCAAAAGCACCATTTGCATGCACATCTTGTGGTTTTGCAGAAAACTTCATCCGCGTCTACCAAAAGATGCATGTGCATGCTTAAAACGCGTTTTCGCACAAATCCGTGCGCGGGTGCTAAAAAGAGCAGCATCGGCATGCTTAGCACGTCGTTTGGTAGAAATATACGTGCGCGTTCTGCCAAAAGCACCATTTGCATGCACATCTTGTGGTTTTGCAGAAAACTTCATCCGCGTCTACCAAAAGATGCATGTGCATGCTTAAAACGCGTTTTCGCACAAATCCGTGCGCGGGTGCTAAAAAGAGCAGCATCGGCATGCTTAGCACGTCGTTTGGTAGAAATCCACGTGCGCGTTCTGCAAAAAGCACCATTTGCATGCACATCTTGTGGTTTTGCAGAAAACTTCATCCGCGTCTACCAAAAGATGCATGTGCATGCTTAAAACGCGTTTTCGCACAAATGCGTGCGCGGGTGCTAAAAAGAGCAGCATCGGCATGCTTAGCACGTCGTTTGGTAGAAATCCACGTGCGCGTTCTGCCAAAAGCACCATTTGCATGCACATCTTGTGGTTTTGCAGAAAACTTCATCCGCGTCTACCAAAAGATGCATGTGCATGCATAAAACGCGTTTTCGCACAAATCCGTGCGCGGGTGCTAAAAAGAGCAGCATCGGCAAGCTTAGCACATCGTTTGGTAGAAATCCACGTGCGCGTTCTGCAAAACGCACCATTTGCATGCACATCTTGTGGTTTTGCAGAAAACTTCATCCGCGTCTACCAAAAGATGCATGTGCATGCTTAAAACGCGTTTTCGCACAAATGCGTGCGCGGGTGCTAAAAAGAGCAGCATCGGCATGCTTAGCACGTCGTTTGGTAGAAATCCACGTGCGCGTTCTGCAAAAAGCACCATTTGCATGCACATCTTGTGGTTTTGCAGAAACCTTCATCCGCGTCTACCAAAAGATGCATGTGCATGCTTAAAACGCGTTTTCGCACAAATGCGTGCGCGGGTGCTAAAAAGAGCAGCATCGGCATGCTTAGCACGTCGTTTGGTAGAAATCCACGTGCGCGTTCTGCAAAAAGCACCATTTGCATGCACATCTTGTGGTTTTGCAGAAAACTTCATCCGCGTCTACCAAAAGATGCATGTGCATGCTTAAAACGCGTTTTCGCACAAATGCGTGCGCGGGTGCTAAAAAGAGCAGCATCGGCATGCTTAGCACGTCGTTTGGTAGAAATCCACGTGCGCGTTCTGCCAAAAGCACCATTTGCATGCACATCTTGTGGTTTTGCAGAAAACTTCATCCGCGTCTACCAAAAGATGCATGTGCATGATTAAAACGCGTTTTCGCACAAATGCGTGCGCGGGTGCTAAAAAGAGCAGCATCGGCATGCTTAGCACGTCGTTTGGTAGAAATCCACGTGCGCGTTCTGCAAAAAGCACCATTTGCATGCACATCTTGTGGTTTTGCAGAAAACTTCATCCGCGTCTACCAAAAGATGCATCCCTATTGGAAAAACACACATGATGGGCATAGCGGAATCCAGCATCCATCATAATAGTGGATTAATGTAGTGGGCAGCATGCTGGGTGGATGGTGGGCAGTGGGCATGATGGGTGGATGGTGGGCAGCGGGCATGCTGGGTGGATGGTGGGCAGCGGGCATGCTGGGTGGATGGTGGGCAGCGGGCATGATGGGTGAATGGTGGGCAGCGGGCATGATGGGTGAATGGTGGGTGTGGAGGGTAGATGGTGGGCGGTGGCAAGGATCTGGCAAATCATCTCTTAAACCGACGCGAACGGCACACTTTAGGCAGAGAAAACATTGTGCCTGCTCGCGTCTGGACAGTATCGCATTTGAGCGTTGGGCTTGCACCACTAAATATGAGCTGCATAATTTCTGAACTATATACTTGCACCCTGCTGTAAACTGGTTCAGTGGTTAGGGTGAATCGAACTGACCTATAATGTTGATGTTTGCCATGTATGATTTCAGAGCCAAGAAACATGAAAAGCAGCTTGCCCATGGAGAAAAAACAACTTGCAAGTTAGGTCAAACATGTATAATAGGCCTAACAGGCACTATAACACCATGCTTGCAATAAGTGGTGTAACACCGTTGCTTATATATAATCCATTTTTATTGCATATCAACATGCTTTGGAGCTTTGCGCACTCTCTTGCCCTGCCGTGCTGCTTCGGTAAAGAAAGTACGCAAGTACTTCCTTACAGCATTGACGCGATGCTCCCTAGGTGGCTGTGGTGCGGGGTGGAGGTCAATATATTTTGCCAGGCAGTCTGAAAAATATTGCAGAAGTGATGCTCAGTGGTATCCACTTAAACAACATGAGGGGAAAGAAAAAGTGTAGGGTTCAATGAAGTTTCATTTAAGTGAAGGACATGGATTGAGGACATTTCAGTGAAGGATAGGCTGCATATATACCGTATTTACTTGCCTAATGATCACACTTTTCTTGTCAGAAAAATTGACGCAAAGTCAGGGCTGTGATCATTACACGGGTGAAATTTCTTGCGAAAAGAAAAAATTTTTTTTCCTCCCGCGTTTGCTGCGGGACACCAAAACAAAAATGGCGTCCGGCGGAGCAAGCCGAACGCGCTGAACGCGATATTTTTTTCTTCTCGTGAGTGCATTACGTGCATTGAAACAGTTTTTCCTGTATTAATGAATAATATTGGCAAGTTTGCGGCAATAACATAGCCATGTCCACTTTGGGGGGACAGAAGCAGATGGGCGCGCTTAGCTGCCAGTGACATAAAAACACAGGGCCGGCATCCTGCAGAAACTGCGGCATCTGTCTTCACTACTATCCTAATACGGCACGTTTCCGCTAAGGGTGGGTGAATATCTTAGCTGTGTTACAAGCGTCGGCGTATGAACAGGGTACACTTTTAACATATCACTGTAAACGTGGCTACTATCGTTGCCACTCGCGATTTGTTGCATGCCCACGAGTGCAAATGAGAAGAATTGAAAGGCGCCTTTTTTGTTGTTGTTGACCACAACCATTATAAAGCCTACACATAATAAAGGCAAGTTTGGTTGCAGCTTTTATTTAGTTGTGGAAGTGCAGAAAGTGATGAAAGTAATGAAATGAGGCATCTACTTAAGAATGTTTGGTGCGTGCAGACCGCTTGGTTTGTCTTGAGTCGTTCGCAGAGCATTCGGCAGATGGTAAATGCGATCAACATTAGCTACACTTGTCACACGACATATCGCTGCGGCAAGTTCGGGGTGCGATCATTACACGGGAAATAAAAAAAAATGAATTTTGACGACAAAATTCAGGGGTGCGATCATTGCGCGAGTAAATACGGTATGCTGCTTCTTTTGCACAATATGTCTACCTGCGCACAAAAGGTTGCCGAAGAAAAGTGCAGCTATCATATTCTGTGTAATGCTAGGCAATTTGAACTATAGTAGCTTGCTTTTATAGTCTATACCACTAGTCTCCAACTCATCTTTGGCCACGCACTGCATCCAGCCCACATAGCTTCGCTAGGCATGTACGGCACTGTTTTCTCGTCTTTTTCATTAGACTGTACTGCGGAGGACATTTTTAGACTAATGTTACTATAAAAAAAATGTGCACATTAAATCCAAGCAAACAGTGTATAACTAATTGTAAACTGTTTTCACTTCTTAAAATGTCCACAGGCAAGCCATAAATGGGGTATTTGGAGGAAGATATATGTTCAATGCATTCACTGTGCCTTAAGTAACACCCAAGACAAACACAGCAGCTATTGAACAACTCTTCGGGGGGTCACAGCATGCATGATTATGATTACCTAAGTTTGCATTAGCTAGCGAAGGCCAACTTCAGATAGAAATAATGCATTTGAGCCAATGGAAATGTATGAGTGCCAGCTGAAGCTTTCAGAACAGGATCGAATTAACTGGACTAGTTAACGGAAATACATCATATCATTATCATTCCAATGGGCAGCCAGCCAATGTTGCAACCCTATTTAAGTTTATACAGTAGTTCCACTGAGGTGAGTTTTCTATCACTGGAGTCAAGTGTATACATTTTGGTTCTACAGACTTATTTGGGTAGGCCAATTGGTTAACTGATGAGAATTAACATAGCAAAAATAGCTGAGCTACAAGAAATGCTGTAGTGGAGGGCTCCCCCGATTTTTATGACCACATTGGTTTCTTCAGGAATTCCTGAAGAACCCAATGTTCTTGAATTCTTCCCATATTGGAAGCGAGTGGGAGTCAAGCTTGTAGCCTTCATGGTCAGCAGCATAACACCATAGCCACTGCAGGGCAATATGTGTAATAGTGTGAAGAAATGTCTGCTGTAGTATATACTTACTCTTTACCATCTCCACCTTCTCTGGTGTGGCCGGCAGCTTTATTGAGTTCGTGGCCATGCTGCGGCACGCCTGGCCTGTAAGGCTGCGTGTGGCAGCCTCGGAAGGTAGCCAAAAGTGTTTGGCCAGCTCCAAACCGCACTTGGCATCGGATACGTTTTTCATCACAAACAGCCATTTGTCTAATGGCATGAAGGTCTTTTCACCAACTTTTACCTGCATAAAGATAGTGATGAAAAGTAACAATTATTTTTTTGCTAAAATATAACTATCTATAAAGGAGGAGTCAAGTAGATATCCCACAAGACAAGAAAAAAATTTCGCTGCCTAGTAATGTAAAACAGTCATCAGCAAAATAAACTTGCACACACCATTGTAAGCAACAGCCTCAGGAAAAATGCAAAGACGTGGGATCATTCCCCGCCTGTCACAATTTGTTTTTTCATTTATCATTTCTTTAATTCAATTAGTAAGTGCAAGTAATTTCCCCTATGTTTTCTGTTTGTTGGCTTCTCATGATATGATTAATAAATATTGGGCCCCTCAGTTAACCCCCTTTCTTCTCGTTCTTACATAATGACGGTCTCAAATCCGGCAACATTGATGCCTTCATATAGCATGTGCGGGTTTATTGAACAGTTGCTTTCACCCAGAAAGATCATGTACTCGTGACGCCTGCGGCAGAAAGGATGCTCCACATCCGCTGCCAAGGTTTGTGAGTGGTGGCGCTGGCCTACTATGTCGCGCGCCGTAGTAGCTCAATTGGTTAGAGCATTGCATGCATAATGCAACGATGTGGGGACGCTCCCCAGCTGTGGGAAGTTGTTTTTTCATCCACTTTCATTGCCATTAATTTATCATTTCTTTAATTCAATTAGTAAGTACAAGTAATTTTCCTTGTTTTCCTTGGTGTCCTTGTTGGTTTCTCATGATATGATGAGAAGGACTTCTCAGTTAGCCCCGTTTCTTCTTAGCCTCAGGAGGAGGTATACGGACACCAATCCTCATCATACACCCATCAAAAACAGGATTTTTTGCTTTAAAAGGGCGACATCACTCCCTGTATGCCATATGTAGCACATTAAGATTTAACTTCTGCAGTTCCTTGATAATTAATACTAAAGCGAAGCAAAATTGTAGCAGTCTGCTGTTTTTCTGCTGCTAAATTGATCCTAGAAATCATTATCAGCAGAAATATGACATCATAATGGGCAGATTGAAACGGCGGTGTCATTCAATGCAGCAGCTATCTTTAGATGTCTAGTGTACACAAAAAAGAATGTGCCCCTACAATATTATTTGACCAAACTCTGATCACATAACACAAGTTCACAGTACTACTGTGCACTATGCCCATGTGTAAGCAAATGTATAAAGAGCACGCTTTGGATTTTCCCGCTTTAAGGTTTACTAAATTTTCACTGGTGTGTATACAACACAGAACTCCCACAACTTATGAAATATCATTAAACCACACCAAATAAGCGAAACAGCAAATACTGGACAATATTTACAACATGCAGTTAATCCTTGGCAAAAAAAGTTTGACTGTCTGCACTATAATTACAATCACAATAAATCATAAGCAGTGTCACCTGGCCATTGACTTCTTCAAACAAGCCTGTTGGTGCCTGGCTTGCGCTTGTGAAGTGTGGGGGTGTTTCCTGTGCCTGGCTTGAGCTTGTGAAGGCTGGGGGTGCTGCAAGTGCAGGCTGTTGTTTATCTGCGAAATTGGTAGCATTACATCAAAATAAATAGTCGCCATTGTGCTTCTTGAGCTCAAGTGCAATGCTAAAGGACACTGTGTGGGAGCATTATGCCCTTAGAACCAAATACAGTTGAACCCACTCATATCAAATTGCATACACTTACATTGTGAAAAAATGCAATTACAGTAAAACCTCGTTGAACTGTACCTGCCTAAACAGTAGTTTCATTTTAAAAGTAGTAAAATCAAATCCCTGACTCAGCGGCCATTAAACACATTGCGTTTTGTATCTGCACGAACCGTACCAGCTTATTGCGTACGTATCGGTTAGTGCGTAGTGTTTCCACTTTTCATCATGCAATCATGGCGGTGCGTCGTCCTCATTGGACGGCCAGTTAGAACAACAAGTCTCAGAGGTCAGAACAGTCTCCAAGTGCCTTAAGTATTTGCGCGTGAAGCCACATCAACATAATTTCGGCGTCGTGCAAGCGAGGACTCGCGTCATGCCAAAGCTCAGATAAAAAATACCGGGTGCTCAGCATAGAAGAAAAATTGGACATCGTGCCATGAAACGTGGCATGAAGTTGGTGCTGGCACACGACAGGCATCTACTGTTGACTACGGTTTGTGGCATTTGGAATGCAAAGAAGTTGTGAAAAAATGACGGCTACAAGGTTCAGTTTTTCGCCATCGTTCCCAAAGTGTCACCTACCGACGGTGATGAGGACGACAGCGTGAGCGATTCAGACCTGACAGTAGCAGAAGCTGCACGTTATGTCAGCGTCATGAATGCAATTGTACTGACAAGAACAGCACCCGTGCATGGAGGATATGCAGCGCCAACAAGGAATCTGCCATGTGAGTGTTTGCCGAGAAAAGGGGGCTGGCCGAAAAGGTGACTCGCAGCTTCAGCAAGCTTGAGGCTGCCGTCGTCGCTGCTAGGCCAGGTCATCAAACGAAAATGAAAACAGCAGACTTTTGTCGTGCGAAGTGAATAAATACTGCATGTTTTTGTCCTTTCATCACACTCTTTCTGAGTTCCGTTTTTGACAGCTAAGTGGGCAATCTCACACTATTTTTGTTAAGCAGTACTACCGTTTAGTACATACTTTTTCCACGCTCCGACCAACTATGGTTTAATGAGGTTTCAGTGTAAAAGCATAGCCCAATTGTGGCATTATGCTGAACTCCATTAGTCGGCAAATTTCATGTATTTCCCCTCTTGTTTATGTGCTTGTACGCATATTGTGCTTCATTTGAATGCAACTATATGCATTAACTAGCTTTTCAACATCCTAGCATCCTCAAAGTCGCTGAGAGAACTCTGCTAAGGTGTGACTGCTTTGATGCAAGCATTAAAATCGTACAGAACATAATGGGATGTTCCCAAGCTTAGTTGACAATGTTGTAGTTTGCACAAGGCCCTGAGAAGATGATACATGTCTTATACTTCATTGTAGCTGATTTTTCAGAGCAGCTGCCACATTTAATTTGTGTGGCTAAGAGTATTTCTGATGAAATAATGTGGCCCTCGCAAGCTCTATTAGCATGCGACACTTCTGCTGCGGATTCACGTAAAAGAGTACTAAAACAACTGTGGATCTAATTTTTCTTGCATTATCAGATAGATAAAATTTTTTTAATTGTCAGGTTTTACGTGCCAAGACCACCATCTGATTATGAGGCAAGCCATACTGACAGAGTCTGCATTAATCTGGACCATCCGGGGTACCTTAATGTGCACCTAAATCAAAGTACATGGGTGTTCTTGCATTTCACCCCAATCAAAATGCGGCCGCCGTAGCTAGGATTTGATCCCCTGACCTTGTGCTTAGCAGCACGACAGTATGGCCACTAAGCAACCATGGCTGGTTTATTAGACAGCTGTCGACTCATGCAAAAAAGTTATGCATGGCATAATTTCTTGAATAAGCTAAACATCACCCTTTATACCTTTTTTTAAGATGACCATTTCAGAATGTGCACCAAATGGAGGGCAGTTTCTTGTCAAAGAAGGTCTGCTTACAAAGCATCTTTGCATGTGATGAAATTAAGAGACGGTGGTTCACATGTTCATCAGTCAAGTCCACTGGTTGCAAGCTACACAATGACCATGTATTTCAGAAAGCTTAAGTACCGAATAAACCACTGCGCTCTTTCACTCTGCACTTCCCGGCTTTAAACAAGGAATGATGAGCTCGGTCCCCTATTGTTGATTCTGCCAAAATGCACAGCGCCTTTTATCTTTGGCACCTTTCTCTCCTATTATCCTGTTTGAAGGTTTTTACAAGGATGATCACAATTCAGCTGTTACTACTGCATCAGTGATACCTTGTAATCACATCCAATGTTCATGACGTACAAAGGTCCCTTGTAAGCGAACGCTTCAGCAAAAAATTTCATGCGTTCTTTTAATTCATCGAATTAAAATATGTCATTTAGGAATTGCACGTTTAAGGAACTGCGTCACACCCACTGATTACAAAGTCGGTGGCTATGACACACAAATTTTGTGTCAGTTACCCTTTTAAGTATACATGCAACTGTAACAGAAGTAGCGGCAGAGAGTCATCTATAAATGACACACTTCTGATCAAAGAAGCAATGAAATGAAAGCCGCACAATGTCACAAGATGACAAAAGAGGCAAAAAGCTGGAGGTGTGGGGGGAGAATGGCAAAAAGTAAGTGCAGAAGTGCCAAACTTTAATTGATGGCCTTATTTTTATTCATTGATAGGCTTTACATAAGTGCCACCTGTTGCATCACCTGGTCAAGTAGTATAATTCCATTCTTTGCCACAAAAAACACTAAGAAGTACTTTAACCTTTATAATAGGAATAAAACAACCAAAATGGGATTGTCAATATATAAGATACTGTGCGCAGTCTGCAATTATGTCTACACTAGTGAAAGCGGAAATTTTTAGCAGTGCCTAAAGGAGCACATGAATGATGTGAAAAAAAAAAAAAAAAAGTCCCTTCCAGTGCACTTGCTGAAGACGTAGAATCCACGTAACACAATTTCAACTGGAGCCAAGCTTCAGTCATCGCCTAAGAAAAGAACTGGACGAAGCGATAGTATCTGGAATCCCTGACAATGCAAACAACCGCACACACGCTTAATCGAAATGATGGCAATCTCCCGCCAACATGCGCAAGATGCCTGAAACGATTTTTTTTATGTGGATTTAAGCTGAAGGTTTTGTGCCTCTCAGCTCAATGAACAAGGCTTCCGTGTGGAAGCTGAAATGCATAAGAATTTTTAGACAACCCCATTTTGGTCAGCATTATGTTTTTATTCCTATTATGCGGTTACTTTCAGACTAGACGAGATTTCGTCAATCTTGATTTACTTTAACCTTCATTTCAAAAACCTTTGAAAATAGGTTTCTTTTGTTAAGTTTGTCAAGCTGTAAATTTAGATTAGACAGGCCCAGTACATTTAGATTGGCCCATATCAGACTCGCCCAACATCTAGGATGTGCAATGTGTTGCAGTTATTGCGCATCCTAGACATTGTAAACTGCACGTATGCTATTTTTTGCCTTTGGATTTGCTGTTTTGTTGCTAAATTACACCCACATAATGTTATTGTTGATCCAGAACAATAGGATAGAACAAAGGCAATAGTATAACTGCAATTCTGCTTTGTCTAAGTACATGCACTAAACAAGGATGTGGTGTCAAGTAATAGCATCCACTTCCTGAACACAAAAAAGCACGCTCAACACTCACCACTGGATGCAGAACAATGTCCCGCGATGGGGCCACCTTCCACAGGGGCATCAATGCCTGCACAAATAATGAGAGTCATCCAAATATGTGAAAAACAAAGATAGTACTAATTATGTCATCCTTCCTTGCAACACTGAAGAATGCAGCCAATACTCACCAGAAGATGCAGCAAGATCCTGCTCACTACAGGGCATGTCAAAGGCATCAATGTTGGGCACGTCAAAGGCATCAATGCCTGCATAGAAAATAGATATGCGAGTGAGCAATGTAACTTTTTTTCTAGAAAATACAAAGCAAAAAGAAATACTGTTCACCATCTCCAAGTATAGTGGACTACAGCTCAACTAGATATAGCTATCCAAGTAGCAGCCAATAACAGAACACTTGAACATACCTGCATCATTTGCCCTCTCTGGCACCATTTCCTTGGGTAGCCCAGTGCCTGTAATGGCACAAAACGCAGTTGAGTGACTAGTATATTATGAAATTGGGACATTCAAGGGCAGAAAGAAAGCATTACCTGCATCTAAAGAGCAGGGCATCAAATACTCTGCGATGACTTCACCATCCAGCCTTTCTGCTGTGGCTCGGGCTACCTCTAAAGAAAAAATTCCAAAAAGAAGAACCCTATTACTATTTCACAATAACACAGCCCTCTATAATAATATAATTCTAAGCTTTTCTGTCCCTTGAAAAAGCCTTCATGGAGAGATAGCGATCAAATAGTTTAGCTGTTATTCTATAAACAGCCTCTTGGGACCATTCACGTAAATGTTACTGCCTATGCAAGCATGAAATAACTCTATATACCAGTTCATTCTAAAACAGTAAGCTGGGCAAGTTGGTATGTATGCATTGTAGGAAACCAGTGCAAAGAGACAGAAACCAAGTGAAAAACACATGACATTTCACTGAACCTGCAACTAAAGGTGAGGTAGAAAAGATGAACTCCAAGAAGACCTGAGCACCATTCCACATTACAGAAAATCAAAACAACTTGATCACATTCATTTCTGGATACGGATGATAAATTGGTACAAAAGAAACCATGAAACAATTTACAGCAAAAATTATTCACTATTACAATTACTTGATGAGTAATTGATTTGCAAGACTGTCCAAACTGAAAACTCCCTGCAGCTTATCAAAAACACTAGTTTTGGCTCCACACTAAGTTTCCAGTGCATAAGTTTTTAGGCAGCCAATTCAGTATTAAAAATAATACATTGGGCTTTTCAGGGTTAAATACATACATGCAAAATTACATGCTGAATCAAAAAGAGGGCTGACAGATGGAGCAGCGCACATGCGATATAAAGGTTGTAAACAGGGATGAAGTGCCTCAGAAAGGCTGGTCAACCTTTCAATAGGAGGACCTATGTTCATCAAAGGTGCCCTCGTTATCTTTGGCAGGTTAGCTTTAACGGGTTAGTGGAGTGACATTAGGTGTGGTCGTTTTTGTTGGCAGCTGGCTGTAAAGGAAGAGACCGAGAAGAAAATGACCACTGTCGTTTGATGTCTTTAGGCACAGTTTCTAAGACGAGGGGACAAGAGTGGGAGAGTGAAATTCATAGCCCCAAACTTCGTGTCGCCATCTTAACAGTTTAAAAATTACCTGACACATTGCTGCTATGCAAGTCAAGTCATTCTTTCAACTTGTGTCTTTTTGTTACTCACACACTGACCTGCTCTTCTATAACCACAAACGCATGCCACCTAAGACACCTCTGAAGGCTCACTAAGTCTCACTCCCCCAACACTGAACCGTCTTAAATCCTCCAATTTTTTTTTTGCCACCTTCCCACTTTCTTACTCTTGTCCCCTCATCTTAGAAACCACGCCTAGAGATGTCAAATGACAGTGCCCATTTTCTTTTCAGTCTCTTCCTTCCAGCCAGCCGCTACTGACTGCACATGACGTCACTCCATTACCCCATTAAAAGTTACCTGTCTAGGATGACGAGGCCACCTTTGACGAACATACATCCTATTGAAACATTGGCCAGCCTTTCTGAGGCACTTTATCCTTGTTTACAACCTTTATACTACATGATCCATGCTGAGGAGTTTCCAAATTGCAGGCCAAGGTTAATCAGACACTAAAAGCAAGACATACAACCACTGCAGCTGGAACCTAACTGCTCAAGTCAGTGAGAGCTTCAATAAATGTATAAACATTCCTTCTCATGCATGTTTAACTAGGGCCTACTGGCGCATTTGTCTCCCATTCTTTCAATCTAGGAAGCCCCTATCCATAACGAGTGCCTTTATTTTTCGAAACAATCGTGTTCTGGAACACACATTTGCCTGCAATTCTCTCAATGCAGAAAGCCCCTATCCAACACAAGTGCCTTTATTTTCAACACAATCACTGTTCTGGAACACATTTATTTCCTCAATTAACACAATCCTGATATACTGGACTTCTCTTGATTTGACATTCTGCGCATGCTTCTTCAGGCTTTCATTTATATGCTTCCGCTTTGGCCAACATATACATTTCTAAATATTAAGGCAAGTAAACAGATAACATGAGTTCAATAAGAAACAAAAGCTGACACCTGCAATGAACTTGCCACTTCCTTCATTACCTCCCCATGGACCACATCGAGCTGCTTTCTCTTTGGAAAAGATGTGGTGTAATTTAAGAGAAAAGAGCTTGAAGTGGGGAGTTTGTTCTTTGTTATCCCAAAGAACATGAAAAATGCTGAAGTATATAAATTAATACATAAATAAAATTTCACATAATCGTACAACTGGCGGCACAGCACCTTGCTGCGAAGTTTTCTACACACCGGCTGCCCACAAATAGCAGTTACCGTGAACTAGAGTCCACGCTGCAGCATATTAGCTCTACCCTGCACAACTGCAAAATTTTCCTGTTGGTGAAAGAAATATGATCAAGTGATATTTCTGCTGCTGCAGCCATCTCACCGCCGTGCCGCACCGCCCCGAATGCATCCCTCATGTTCCAAAGTACGGCTCATTTACCATTATAAATTGGTTTAACTATACTCATGAAAAGAAACAAAAAAAAGACACCTATATGCGTCAGTTTCAAGGAAACTTTAGAATAGTATTTCAATCCTACACATTTTCATCACGAAACTGCATAAAAACCTGCCAATATAGTTTTCATTTTTTTATAAGGTAATCAGCGTTACTGTAACCCAGGATACTCATCTGTGTTGGAATGTTATTGAGGTGAACCCAGCAAATCTGTTATCTTTATAGACAAAAAAGGAAAGGGCCCATCCTCACCAATTTTGTCCAGCAGAGCACTTGTCAGCCGTTGATTTAACGATGCTGCCTCCCGAAGTTCTTTTTTAAGTCTTTTATTTTCTTGGTCCTTCTTCTCTAGTGCTTTTCTAAGTTGCACAATAATTCCATCTTCAACCTGTGGTTCCTCGTTCTCCTGAAACACCAAGAAAATTAATTATCCCAGAGAGATTTACATGATATTCAAGAAAACGCCCAGTTAGGCTTAGCAAACAAACCGTCGAAGCAGAAATCGGTGGTTACTTTTATAAATTATGTGAAGTAATGTGTTCAGCAGAATTCGCTTACATTCACAACTAGTTCAATATTTAGAAATTGATTCCACATAGTGTTCTAAACGAAAGCTCTCCACTGATCATGACATACATAAGGCTTTTGGTATAATAACACAGAGGGCATGGGAGAAATTTGAAGTGAACCACATTGAAAGTGCATTTCTGCCATTGATTTCTGCACAATGGGACTGACATCGAAGGTTCCTGCCGAGATTGCTTTACAACAGCTTGCTGAATTTTGGGTGTATATCCCTTGCAGGTGCCCATGAAGACGGTGCTAAAAAACAATGGTAGACAAAAAATATAACATATGTCACATACATTTTAAAAATATTCTGATTGCACATGTGCCAACTCTTTGAATAATGTGCACATTGCATCCGTAAAAGGAGTTGTGAAGCAGATGTCTTAGAGGAGTACTGACACAAAAAAAATCCACGTGGTTTTTTTTCTGCTTTAATAAGTAGTTAATGACCCAATAATCACGGCACGAAACCTCATTTACTTCAGAGCGCGACAGGTAATTGTTTGCAGTCTTTTTTTGTAGCGACCAGTCGAAGTTTCGGTTCCAGAGAGCAACGAGACGGGACCAACGGGAATGTAAACAAAGTGGTCACCTGTTCGCAAAAAGCCATGACGTATGCTCTGACGCGCAGCCAGCGTGCGTGACCAACTTGCTGAATATTGTCGTGCGACTGCCGCATCGGTCGGGCGACCGCAGCCAATGACAGCGCCGGTAGCGTGAACGTCATGGCCACGTGGTAGAGCCGGCGGGGTGGGGCCGGCGAGCGGGCACCTCGCCGCTCCGACTGGTTTTTTTTCTCTCCCTGGTCGAAACGCTGGCCTCTTTCGCCGCTGACGGCGGCATATAAATGGGCTACAATTTGTTTCTGACACGAAATAACTTCTAGAATAAAGTGACCTCGAAAGAGTGCGAGTTATAAAACGTTGTGCGAAATAGTAAATCGTTGGCGTGATTTCTACTCGGACACGGCAAGCGCAGACGCGCCAGCAATCGTCTGTACACGAAGCGGCTCGCCTGACTGGCCTGTTTACTCATCGCTACTAACGGCACCGGGAAAACTAACCGTATTTTCACTTAAGAGAAACATAAATGTTCAGGCATTGATTGTGCTGGCGAATTTAGGCGCTTTATTACGAGCTGCGGACACATCGCAAGGACCCTCGGCCCCGGATAGACGGCCGGCGAGCTAGGCCTACATCCTCTCCCAGCGATCGCAAGCTCGCTTGGCATGCTCGTTCGCTTCTGTCGGCGCCAATGAAATCAAATGTGCTGCAATTTAAGCGTGACATTACTGTGTACACGTTGTGCCGACTAACATAGGCGCTTCGTTATACGAGCTGCAAGCGATAGTGTCACAAGTGCAACCGGTGTCGGATTCGATACGAGGATTCGATGGCCCAGCGAGCTATGCCTGACGGCTGCTGGCTATCGGCGGCTGTCAACGGATCCGATACTGCTAACGCGGCCTTGCGGAAACACGTCTACAGTGCTCGCATAGACGTGTTTATATTGTCATCGTTTGTTTCAAACAAGATAGCTGAGCAAATACGGTTGCTTTCACTTTTTGTTCGAAGTTACGCAGCATTCCGAACTTCCACGCAGGGGCGCCGGTTCTGGGCCGTCGCTCGCTCATTCGTACCATGTGTCCCGAATCGCCGCACGCGGCAAGTCGCACACGACGCGCCGTACTACAGATCGCACGGAAAATCGCGCCATGTGTCTCGCGCTTTAGACGTGGCCAATCACTTAGCGACTCAGATATTGCGGCCGGCGATGGCGAGGACGAACCTCAACAAAACCCTCGCATCAGCCACAATCAATGGTAAGACACAACAAATCGGCGTTGAACGTTGTGGCAGCACAGTCAAGCTGATAGTGTGGGAAATATCCCCATGGACACGACAAAAACTGCAGTTGCAGCGATACGGAGAGCGTCCCACTACAAGTACAACAGCTAGAACAAGCAACAACAGAGAAGAGCACATGTAAGCCGCATGGCAGCCAACGAAAATTCGTGACGTAGCCACATGACGTAGCGTTTTCTTGGCTATTTACAATCCCGGTTGATGTCAATGTCGCGAGGTGCTCTGTTTTGCGGCTGGCTGCGCGCACGTACTTTAAAATTGATTTTAAATATGTTCTAAGCGATATTCGCCGCTGATATTTTATAGACGATGTGCGTGTGACCAACTAAATCGATCTCGCAAGTTATCTCGACTTCAAATTTTTGTGTCAGTGCTCCTTTAAAGCTTGCTCTCAGTGCAAGCATGTCATGATGCATGTTTACTAATTACGTTGTTTTCGGCTTGTTTTGCGTCAGACGTGTTTTCCAAGTATGCTGGACATGAAATAGGTGTTTTCATTTATAGAAACTTGTCTTTCCAAATGTTACCTAAGGTTTCTGAAATTATATATAAATAAGAAAACCAATAGTTAGAAACATGGCTGAATAATCATGAACAATATTCCCAAGGCACAACAAATGACACTTCTTGAAGCAAAACCAACCATTACTTACATCTCAGTAAAAAATAATTTTTTAAACCATGCTGCATGTCCCCTTAGACATACTGTGCTAACCAGATTGGAGTGCCAACAAAATGATCCCAACAGGTACAAACCTGTGATTCTGCTCCATTGTCCGATTGAGCAATTATGCGCTCGTGCAAAATGCTGGCGGCTTCCAGCCTCTTCCTTTTTGTTGTCCTGCTTGTGGGCTGCTCCTGCAACTTGATGGTGGAATATTTGGGTAATCTCGGGTAAGGCTGACCAAACAGTAATAAACAGTTGCAATTTTTTTACGCTTTTAATGCCACTGAACCCCTGATTTTGAAATGCATCCTACCAAATCTCATTAAAATACTGAAGAATCACAAAACATATGTAAAGGTGAAGTGCAGTGTTTGTGCACTAAGCTATGTCAAGGTTTGGTGATGCATAATGTCATCATCATCATCAGCCTATTCATGTCCACTGCAGGACGAAGGCCTCTCCCTGCGATCTCCAATTACCCCTGTCCTGCGCCAACCAATTCCAACCAGCACCTACAAATTTCCTAATTTTGTCGCACCACCTAGTCTTCTGCCGTCCTCTACTGCGCTCCCTTATCTTGGTGCCTGTTCTGTTACCCTAACGGTCCAACGGTAATCTAGTCTGCGCATTACATGACCTGCCCAGCGACATTTTTTTCTCTTAATGTCTATTAGAATATTGTCTATACCCGTTTGCTTTCTGATCCATACTGCGCTCTTTCTGTCTCTTAAGGTTACGCCTAGCATTCTTCGTTCCATCGCCCTTTGCGCAGTCCTTAACTTGTTCTCAAGCTTCTTTGTCAGCTTATTCTCAGCTTATTCCTTTCTGCAAATTCTACCAGCATCTCACCTCTAGCGTTTCTAGAATCGACACAGTAGTTGCCAATTGCTTGTTCACCCGCCTGCTTTTTCCCCACTTTTGCATTGAAGTCCCTCATTCCTACTGTATACTGCGTTTGCACTTTCCTCATCGCTAATTCAACATCTTCATAAAACTGATCTACTTCCTCATCGTCGTGACTGGATGTTGGAGCTTATGTTTGTACTACCTTTAATTTATACCTTTTATTGAGTTTGATTACGACTACTGCTACCCTCTCATTGATGCTGTAGAATTGATCAGACATTCATAAAAATGTAGCAGGAGCCCAAGGTCAACTTTAAGAAAAGTTCTGGAGAGTGGGCAGGTATGCATGTAGCAATGAAATGGTTATTATCCCATTGTCCTGTCACTCTTGCTGTAATAAGCCAGTGCCACTATATTAAGTGATTGATAAACCACATAATTAACTTATAACATTCCACTTTGCAACTCCTTCCAGTTAAAGGTAGACAAAGTTTGCAGAAGAATGTGCCCCTGCAGGCCCAACATACATTATTATAAAATCCAATGCACACGCAGAAGGCTGATGGCCAGAAAAATTATCTGACATGTTGTGCTGTGTGCATAAAGTTTGCAGCAATATCATCAAACATCTTTCTCAATTTTACTGTGATACACATCCCTAAACTTCAAGCAAACTTAGAAAAATAGCAACAGAATGCACAAATGCTGCACACCACCTTCACATGACCTATAATTTTTCATGCACAAACCAACCAAATTTGTCAGTCACCCTGAGCTCTTTTCCTACCAAGGTCATTACCAAGGTCACCTAATGACATTACCTGAAATCACTCAACAAATAAAGACTTACAGTGACATTCAAGTTATTTGCTTATTTCATCACAAACAAGGATTCAATAGATGCTCAGTGCTACACCAAATTTTCTACCATATTGTGTACTACAATAAATTAATCTATAGCTTTAGCACATAGTAAAACCCACTTCTTTCTTCCTCGATGATGTCTCCTCTTCATCCGCTTCAATTAGCCTTGGAAATGGCTCCCGCATGCTTTTTATTTTGAGTCGCAGGGAGTCCAGACCACCTAGGTAAAAAGCAATACACTTTTACCAGTGACATGTATCGGAATATTTTTAACATATAAAAATGAAATGATAAAGAGCACAGCAAAGTCTAGACTAAAAGCACAACCTATATAATAACCATTGTATATCATTGTAGAATGACTTTAAAGTTCCATTGCCTGTGCTCGTTTACAGCTGTTGTACAACGCCCGGTTCTCGTCATACAACAGCTCCAAATAAGCACAGGCACAGGAACCTTACTCACAAACAATTGGCTACACCCAGTGGTTAAGGACCAGGAGGCAGGTGTGCATCTATTAGATAGCCGCATAATCAGTGTCTGCAGCTTTATTTGTTTAAATGTGTGCCTGTGTGATCATCACTGTGGATACAACTGCAGCTATGTATGCCCGAACATTTGGTTAAACAAGACAAAAGGGGTTAACCGAGGGGCCTGATTTTTATTTGTCATATCACAAGAAGCCAACAAACACTGACACCAAGGACAACATAGGGGAAATTAGTTGTGCTTAGTAAATGAAATAAAGAAACAATAAATTAATGGAAATGAAAGTGGATGAAAAAACAACTTGCTGCAGGTGGGGAACGATCCCACAACCTTCGCATTTTAAGATCGAGAGATAATCAATTGCAAGCGATGAAATGTTTCATGGTGGCCCTCAGTGGCCTTTACCTACAATATGGCACACCCCTCGCACAACAGAAGCAACCCACTGTCGTTATGGCGAAGCACGCATTGTTCACGAAACCTATCAGTTCACTACAAGTTCGAACTGAAACCACGAGGCAGTTTTTTGCAGCGTCAACTGTAATGCCTAAAGCATACTCGAGGTACATAAGTGCAGCTTAGGCTGCCTAGAAAAGCAAAAGTCAAGCACCTTCCACCTCACTATGTCTCGATCGAGTGTTGTTTAATTGGAGAACTATTCGCTTCATCAGTACATAAAAGAAAATCTCGCAAACCTTCTTAAGCAAGGCATCACAAGTCTTACATGTCTCACTTGAGTTTTGACCCTGCACCGGGGAATTAAATTCAATATGTCCCATATTACTAATGAATGATGCTTCAGCTTCTTTCTCGCTGCAGCCACTTGGTCCGAAAAGTACACCTCACTAAAAAAATTTGGACTGCGCAACCTGTGTCAGTTTGCCAAACAGATTCATCGTGTATATTTCTCAAGCAGCAAACACCAGTAAATTGCTCAAGTGAGTTGAACATGCACCATGGAAAAGGAAATATACATTGGTGCATTCCCTTTCGTATTCTGCAAACAGCTGTAAGCTTCAATTAATTAGCTTTACTTAAAAAAACTGCCCCTTAAAATAAACGTGTGAAGAACCGCCTAATTTTCAGAAGCAGTTAAAGAAGCAAGTGGTGCTGGTAGAATCTAAACTGCACTGTTAAGTCCTCGTGTTACTGCCGAGTGTTGCTGTGAAGAAATGCAAAAATTCAATATTATACCATGAACTACTCGTCATGAGCAAACCTGTTTTAGCGAATTAAAATCAAGGTAACTGTTGTTGAAGTCGTACAAGGTCAGCGTTTGTGACATACCTGCTGAACCGCTAGAGGTATGGTATGGTCTACATGGTGCAGCCACCTGGTAGCATGAGCTCAAACAAACACAGTAGCTGTAATGAACTCTATTCTACTTTGCTGCTGATGTAATATTTCCTCAGGTGCGTAATCATGAACACATTGTTTTTGTAAATATTTTACACTTGTTTAAAGAAATATTAGGTATTTGTTACTTGTAAGCTCTGTGCCACCAGGTGGCTGGGCCATGCAGACCGATCAGGCAGCTCACGTACGTCTACACTAAAGTTTCGTCATCAGCTTCAATGTATGCCTCCACCGATCCGTCGAAATGCCCATCACGCCTGTGGTTACCGGAATACTGGACACACTTGGTGCTGTGACAGAATGCTCGCAATGCTTTGCTGCTTCGATAGCTCTCCCTTAGGGTCGACTGCCAAGCTGCTGGCGGAGAGGCTTCATGCACTTGGTTTTAGAGAACCGGAAGTAGACACGATGTGCTATCATGACGCAGCACCAGTGAAAGTGGAGCTTAGCCCCGATGCCTCGGCAAACAAGTTGGAGAAAATGCATGGCCATGGAGGAGGGTAACTTGTAATCATCCGTAGCTCCCTTAATATGAGACGCTTCACACAAACTGTGGTGCGAATGGTTTACTATAGCTGTACCCTAAGCATCTACAAAATTTGTCCAAACCGTTTCAGGGGCGCTTTAATGAAATTCTGGTGTTTCATGTGCCAAAACCAGGATATGACTGTGAGGCGCACCATAGAAGGAGACTCTGGGTTAATTTTGACCACTCTGGCTTTCTTAACATCCACACAATGCACAGTTTAAGGGCATTTTTGCGTTTCATCCCCCATCGAACTGTCACGGCCAGTATTATGTCATGTGACCTTGGGATCAGCATCCCAATGATGAAGCAACTACACCACCTCGATGGATCTTCCAAAGTAGTGGTGCACAGTGATGAAAACATACGGAGCACTGTAGTGGCTGTGACGACACTAAGAGAAAGGGCAGCTATGACAAACATATCACGTAGGCTATGCTTAACAAAGACCACCAGGTGTACCAGTGTAAGGAAATTGGGCCAAAATGGTTTCTTTTTTTCTGTTTGCTCCTAAACACAACTTTGTTCAAGTTCATTTCTGAGCAACAGCTTTTGCAAAACTAAAGTGAGCACTAAAATTCTGTAGCGGTATTGAGAAAATGCTGTTGCATCACAAAGGCACTCGAAGGCATTTCACAGAGGCAAAAGAAATTAAATATTTGAACCAGCAAGCGCGTTTGCGACATTCATTTCGATCATATTGCTCTTTACCAAACAAAAATCAATTTGCAAGGAACTTATGAAACAAGTACTAGCAGCGAACTTAAAGTATACAATTGGAATACTTACTACCAGCTGGAAGCGGTATTACAATGACACCAACACACGCGGAAAAGCAACTTAATACAGTACAAGTTATTCACAAGCGTCGGCGAACAGTACAGTGATGCTGACACTTAATAGTTAATAACTGAATTCAGTTAAGGCCAATTTAGTAACATGCAAAACTATGATAAAGAATTAAAGTATAGTTGGCAATCTGGCCTTCACAGACTGCTAGAATTGTACGGTACATAAAGTAATATGAGGGCAGGTAGCGTTTCTTTAGACAAGCACGCAGGTGCAACGTTGTCGAGACCCACGGCCATGTATTTCATGCATGCACACGTGCTGGCATAAGAACAGTTGCGTGTGCAAACAATAAATTGTGAATGTTATACTTAATGCACACGGGACACTTTCGGCCCCGATCGGGCTCGACAGCGATCGAAAGTGCCCGTGTCACACCCGCATTACAAATGACATGCGTCGCCGGCTAGATCAGCAATACTGGCACGTGCAAGGAACACGACATAGCACACGTCAGTTCGCGACGGCAACTAAGCGAAAATCTACATTTCACATACATCCAGCCGGCAAGAAATGTAGTTGACCATATCCGCAACATAAAACCATCAAGAGAGGTGAAAATTTTGCAGGGCACACTCACCTGCCAGAGCGACAACAAAGGCTGGGTAATATCCTTGAATGTCACCGTCCTCGCTCCGCCAGAACGCCTGGACGGTTTTCGCTTTGTCGAAATCTTCTTCAGATTTCGGGGAAAAAACTTTGATGAGTCGGGTGGGCAAAATAGCCCGATATTTATCGTGGTACTTCACGTACGCCAGCATCGTAGCTTATTGTTGCCCAACCGTGCTGTACCAACCGCAGTGACCTCGGATTGATTCGGCTACGTTCGGCTACAGCACCACGTTACAACCGGCTTCGTCATGGCGTATGGACGAAAGAAAACAACTCCGTGGCGAGAAAGTGCCTTCAAGAAGAAGTTCGCTTGCCGATCTTCAACGAGTAGCAAAGTCATCAATTCATTTTTTTTTGTCTGCGCCCAAAATTAGGTGACACAGGCTACATATTGTCTGCAGACATAATTTTCAAGCGAAATGTATATATGGTGGTGCCGTACAAATGTTGTGTATTCTATGTTAAACGCAATCGCTTAACGAATTGCAAGTGTGTTAACATAGCCGCAAAATATTATCAAAGTGTAGCAAGCATTGACTAAAGTACGCGTTTAGACGAGTGTTATGCATAAACAAACGTGACCAAGAATCCTGCAGTGTGTTCCTTCCTGGGTTTTTATTCGGAAAGCGACCGCGTTTACGTTTTGCCGAATGAAATAAATAAACGCCCGTTAACAGCTGGAATCTTTGCACTCAGTTTGTTTTCTGGTGTTTTAGTGAGCTGTTACAGGTTAATAAGTGTCTTGGTACAGTTTTATCAGTTTGTGTGTGCATATATATATATATATATATATATATATATAGTGGCGAATAATTCTTGCCCCCGATATGCGCTGTGTCTCTTCCGTTGAGAAAGTCATCGTAGTTGGGGCCATTGTTGTTAATTAGCACAACGTGAAACCGCGCATACACGCCCAAAGGACCATTCAATTGCTCCAACACTGCCAGCTGCTGCACAGTATTTGCTCATTCCTGAGTTGCTTGTGCGTTGCAAATAAGTACGGTTCAATTGCTGCACTGTCATTTTCTTCTTTTGCGTTTTGTTTCGCTGCTAAAACCATTTTGATTTGAGACTCTGTATCGGGTTCTTATATGTGTCGATTTCGGTGTATCGTCCAAGAATTTGTTCGATGTAAGCGGGAGATGAGAGCGGTGCGTGCTATACTTTTTGCTTTCCGCTTCACATACATATTTCGATTCCTTTGTAATTTTTTGCTGCCATCGCTCGAGTTAGTTTCGGCCATTCCTTTTGAGCACAGGTGAAAATGCCTTGTTATAGCGCCGCGGGCTGAGAGAGTCCCAGTGAACACACATTCAAGTTCAAGAGCGGTTGAAAACAACATATACAATTGGTAAATCTATCGCGCAATGTCACGCAGTGAGCCTTCACCAAGCTGTGGCCGTTCGACACATTAACCAATTTAAACACAAAGCAAGCTATCCAAAAGTTTGCACCCTTGCAAGGCTTAATTATCGTGTCCCACAACGCCAATCGACATCGATCTATACTGCCCGCATTGCCTTTCTTCCGGGTCACGAAGGACATGCGCGTTTTCATGCAGTGTGAGATTCTCGACAGGAAAGTAGCAAGCGCAGAGTGTACAAGAAAAGAAGCGCAAGCGGGGCAGATGACGATTATCGTTAGGGGACAAAATAAAATCACCAAATGGTGCAAGCTTCTTAAAAGTGTCAGATGTACATTCCCCAGTTTAAACGAAGGTGTACGCGCGCACACACACGATGTCGACACGTAGCAGTATAAGCTACATATATATATAGATAATTTCATCACATGAACAATCCTTTAAATCCACACGCCAGCCTACCTACATGAAAATCTATGTACGCGCCTGTAGAACAATAAAAACATCCCAGTCACAAAAAAAAAAAAAAAGAGGACAGAACCTTAACGACGTGCTTTGATTTTTGCTGCTAGCTTAGCTGAATAAATTAAATACATCGTTTTTGTGTTTGTTGACCTTGGTGCTCAGTTCTTGCGTTTCGTGGCAAACTACAGCCTACAAAAGAATTAATGAAGGGTTGAAAATTGAGCAGGCTGACACATTTTCAAGCTTATCAAAAGGAGCACTAAGCAGACACAGGACGTGGCAGATACCTATTAATACCATAGAATAATGTTAATACAATCAACCGTGACCACCGCTATTAATGTCGCGTATTGCCATTCCTCCACTAAACATACCGCTTCAATCCCCCCCAAAAAAAGGGGATGGCAGCGCCGCCCCTCGACAGAAATAATTACTCTGTTTGATTGCCTTTATGCGCAATATCTTTGGAATTGTAGCGTATTCTTTACTCAAGGGATGGCGCTGTATTCAACTAGAAAAAAAGTAGAGGAAGAATTTTGAGTTGACGATCGTTTGAGAATACAGTGTACCTCTGGAATAGCGGTGGCGCAAAAACAAGGAACGTAATTAATTTTGTATTAATAGATGCTTATCGTGTTCGGTGGTTTGTTGGCCAGAACCGCAGGCCTTCAGTGACGGTAATAAGCACTGATGTGATTCTATATAACGAGCGCCAACCCCCCCACCTCTTATTGATGAAGATGTTCATAATATACATCCATACGCACATTCATCCATTCATCAATCCACTACGTTTAATGTGGCTAACCCGGCCAATTGACCCGGCTAACCGCACAAGGCTAATCGTCGTCAATAATCGTACGCCTATTTACGCTCGCTCAGTCGGCCCAGTCGGTGCAGCAGCGCGGAAATATGTCGGCATCCCGCCCCTTGAAGCGGCGCAAGGAGTACCTGGATCGTGACAAGTTCTTCCAGGTGCCTGTGTCAAGTCTTTACAAGCGACTGAAGGACCACGCCGCAGCAGCGTCAAATGTCGCGAGCACAAGTCGCTGCAACGGAGACGACTCTCCGGCTTCGGCAGAAACCAGCGCATCGTGTTTCGCACACAGCGACGACGACGATAACGACGGTGCCAATGGCAGTGCGGGTACAGTTCCGTGCAGTTCTGCGTCCAGTAGCACGCACACACGAAGTGACGACGAGCAAGGGAGCTCTGAAGATAGTAGTGAGGAGAGCGACGGCTTTGAGGAGGCACAATCTGAGAGCGGAGACAATCGCCAGTTTTCTGGTTTTAGCGTGGAAACCCTGCCAGGCTCACAAGTCACGAAAGCTGGCGCAATCGCAGCAGTTATGGCGTACGCTATTGCCCACGGTCTCACTTGGACGGCACTAGGTGATCTTTCAAAGCTTATTAACTTTCTCTTTGGTGCCAGTGTATTGCCGCGCAGCGAATACATGTTTCGCAAGCTTTGGAGCAATGAAGCAGAAGAAGTGCTTCGGTACTATTATGTATGCGAAACATGCAGCGCAGTAATGACGCCACAAGGTAAAATGGCACAGTGCCAAATTTGCGAGCATACTGAAAGACTTCAGGCCCTGAAAGAGCAAGGCTCATTTTTTATCATCCTTGACTTCCACAAACAGCTCAGCTTTTTGATAGAAAAAACTAAATCTGAGTTAGAGTCGAGTTTGGTAAAAGCACGACTGCCGGCATCGAAAATAAGTGATATAACAAATGCTCGGTGCTATGCTAAACTGAAGAAGGCAAGAAGCCTTGCGGATGATGACTTGACGCTGACCATAAACACCGATGGCAGCCCAGTCTTCAAGTCGTCAAAAACATCTGTGTGGCCTATTCAGTTCATTGTTAATGAACTGCCACCACACTTGCGGTTCAAGCACCCGGTACTTGCAGGACTTTGGTTTGGTAAGTCGCATCCAAACATGCAACTCTTCCTTGACAAGTTTGTGCAAGAAGTGAACAGCACGAAACCAGTGACATGGACTTACCAGAACAGGGTCCATACGTCTAGGCCTTTCGTGCTGTGTTGTTCTGTGGATGCGCCTGCAAGGGCAGCTGTGCTAAACATGGTGCCTTTCAACGGCTACTTCGGATGCCCCTGGTGCCTTATAAGGGGCGAGCATGTGGAAGGTGAGTAGTATATGCCACTTTTTTGCACTCTTCTCTAGAACCAACTATGTGCAAAAAGGAGTTGGAAGAGATGCACTCTTTGCGGTGTTTTATACAATTTTCACATTTTTTAATTTCTTATTTTCTTTAGGGAGCATGAGATACGTCACAGATGAGCCAGTTGAGGCACGGACTTCGGACCTCGTCAGGAGAGATATGAAGATGGCACTTGATTACAAAGATGTCATCAATGGTGTGAAAGGACCATCAGCATTGATGAACTTGAAAGGTAGCAAAAGCTAATTGTTGTCCTGTCAATTTGCTTATCATTGTTAACTGATTGCTTAACTGGTACGGTGCTGCACGGAGCATTTCTTATTGCAATTGAGTCTACTCGGCATCTAATTTCTTGATTGTGATTGCCTCCTGTGCATAGGCTGCAAGAATCAATTGCAGTCAAGCACTGAGATCTGGATTTGTCGCAAACAAAAATGCCCAGCCTTAATTTTGCTATTCGTTTGTGTTGTCTAAGGAACATGGTATTGCATATGACATTCTTGACATGGTGTCAAAAGAGCTGTCCATCAAACTAGATGTGCGAGTAGATTGCAGTGGCTACTTTTATGTTTTAGCCGATAGACTGATTTCACCACATTCAGAGCACATTTACCAGGGCCCTGTCAGCACCATGATGACAGCAATCCTTGGCGCTCTCACACACTTAAGTTCAAGGCAACATTAAGGTGAATGCTGAGAGCAAAGCCATTGGGGATTTTGCTGTGCAGTTCAGTGGGTATTTGGGAGAGTGCAGTGCTTCTGCTCTGCCCCACTTCAATTGAAGAATATTTTTGCTCTCGCTTCCCTGATTATTGAT
This sequence comes from Dermacentor andersoni, assembly GCF_023375885.2. Taxonomy (NCBI): domain Eukaryota; kingdom Metazoa; phylum Arthropoda; class Arachnida; order Ixodida; family Ixodidae; genus Dermacentor; species Dermacentor andersoni. The sequence continues at coordinate 37,132 of NW_027315151.1, read as the reverse complement.
GTCGAGGGGTAAATTTGTCACGCAACATATGCAAAATGCTTCTTACCATAGTTGCCATTCAGCTTGCCAAGAGCTACCATTATGGGCATGCTTTGTGGCTGCAGTGTCCTAGTGAATCTCACCGTAAAATTTTGTCTTATCTGTTTTACCACAAGTGTGTAATTGTACTTACTGTGCTCATTCATAATAAATTGCACCATAGCCCTCAATTCGCTTGGTCACCGACCAAACTTAAAGAAGCGGTGGAACACCTCTGATGAAAAGAAAAAAAAAAAGAAAGACAGCACAGCCTTTCCTTTGCAATCGAGAGTTTGGCAAAAGCCCGGCTTGTCGGGATGAAACATGACAGACATACACCGACCAAGTAAAACTTGAAAAAGAAAAAACAATACATTGCGCCTTCCATACGGAAGCTTTTTCTTTAAAGCAGGGCTTTACGGCTTAAGACAAGAAGCTTTACTTGATTGGTGTATGTCTTTCTTTGTCAGTACTTCCTTTACTAAAGAGCTTTGGTTAACATGAATTTACTTTTCTTATTCTGCGCCATTGTTCCCAAACCCATCAAATGACTGGAATGTTTGAGTTGGATAAAAAAACTGGGTTCTTTGTACTCGGGCTGTAGGGGTGTGCAATCCTCTGACTGTACAGCACCAGCAGCAGCTCACAATTCACCTGGTTCGCCGATGCCGCTCCACAGCCTCAACATTAAAAAATTTTCCTTACTGTATAGAAGTGCATGCTGCCCGGCTGTCAAGTACAGACCACCTACCAAAGCACTGCACACCAAATCTACATCGGGATCCGGGACACCTTGCAACTGATGCCTCTGACATAACTAATGACTGTAAAAGGCCATGCAAAGTTATGCAAAAAGTGGCTAAGCTGGTGCCACTTCAGGCAGCAGCAGACATGCCGATAAACAATACATTTTGTCATCCTCATTAAATTACAGTTTTCTTTAATTTCACAAAAAGATCACATTTAATAAAGGAGGACCTGAACCTCGTGAAGTAGTGAACAGGGGAAGGAGGCATTTCTTGGTAGTTGGTACCAAGTTAAGTCGCAGGAAAAGTGGAGGTGGCCACTTGCATGGATAGCGGTGCTTGCTTGTAATTTTATGGTATGTATGCTTAGGCTGAGGAAGTACAAGTTAGCAGAAGTAGGATATGTTGTTGGCACTATATTTAGCTAAACATGAGCTATCATTGGCACATGCATAATTCTCATTGGCTCCTAATTTTGGCAAAATGAAATTGTGTAACAAATGTTTGCATTAGGTGTTTGTGTCGGTTTGTTTACTTTTATAAAAAGTGTGTCCTCTGGTGCAGTCACATGTTCTTGTGGGTTGTATGCAAGGTGAAAAAGGTCTAATGCGTTTCTCTTATTCTTAGTAAGCAATTGTTGTGTTGTTATGTCATGTGAATATTGCATTACGGGGAAAAAGTGCAAAGAAACAAGACAAGAAAGACGTACAGGACAAGTGCTGTCCATTTTTTGGTGCTGTTTCCCTGTAATGAAGCCATACACACAAGCTCTAGTTCAGACCCTTTTAAATGCGTGTTAGTTATCCTGTCACTGGTGTGACCTATGACAGTGTTGACATTTTTCTTTTTACATTTCTTTTTGCCATTATTTGGTATGTCTTCAGTTGCATTATTTTGTTAGTATTCTTGATTATGTGCCCTTCAAGGAGTACGAAGTGTCCTTGCGCTGTTATGAACAGTGCCTTGTGGACCAGTCAAGCTGTTTGTGGCTGCTTTTAGTCAAGTGTTTGTTTCTAGTGTATACTGGAAAAATAAAATTTCAGTTGAGCTAGACAGCACCTCAGTGGCATGAGCGCTATGCAGTGCTCTTAACTTCAGAATATTGTTGACTGTTAAATTTTAAAGCGAAATGAAAAGTTTTGCTGCTAAAAATGACAACAGACAGAAGGAGAAAACAGCACTTCCCTTTTTGACTATTATCACTTGTGGTATCAATTCACAGTGAATTGGAAAAACCTTACTCAAATTTCAATGTTTTCATAAGTTGCTGCTGCTTCACATTGAATCGAACCCAACCTGGCCAACTTTCACCATTTTAACAAGTAGGTGCTTGTATTTCTGCTAGCACTTGGTTAGTTGGATGAATGCAATACCTGCAGCTCATATTCTGAGATTTTATTTGCATGTTTTTTGCACAGTATGCTACTTTGATCTAACAATGCTAGGAACTGGCTTGACTTGCACAATGCATACTTTCTTTATAGGTTTGGATCTCGTGAACGGTCAAAGTGTTGAGTACATGCACTGTGTACTTCAAGGTGTCAGTAAACAACTGACTGAGGCGATCCTGACTTCTACGAACAGCAACCAGCGCTTCTATGTTGGTAATGTAGCAACTTGAAGTTGTATGCTGTTTATTTCAGTGTTGTTTGATCATTCACGTGTCATTTGGATATTCTGGTGCATAGCTTGGAGTGTAGCATGACTGCCTACATTGAGGACAGCAGAATAGCAGTCATCAAAAATGCATTGTGTGTCCAGTATACAAAACAAAAAGCTGGCTACAACAACAGTAGCTGCTTCTTATGAACACAACTTGAGGTCCCAGTTAGTCACGGACACTAGCACATCCTCCTGTATGTAATCATAAGGAAGTACTGTTCATGCACTTCATCGCTCAATTGAAACCTAATAGGCACTCTTTTGAAGCAAAGTAAATAAAGCTAGTTGCTTATTGATTACAGGCAGGGCCTTTTAATTTCAGGTTTCATATTTCTGTGAAATTTGGAAGGAGGCAGGGAGTAGAAATCCGCAGAATGTCTTAGTTTAAGAATAAAACCACACAGAAATTGGGGTTTTGGCTATCTAGCAGCCCAAAGTACAGTATGTACCTGGTAACTGTCACAAACGATTTAACACATGTGATCACCTCTTTGGATATCAGCATATTTAAATTGGCAAAATTCACTGGTACATGTAATAGCAAAGAGCTATTTGCAAGTCACGTGTCGTTTTATTTGTACAAATGCTCCTTATCAGGCATAAAAAAATTAAATAAAAACAAGAGAGACATGTTTGGCAGTGCCATATTTATTTTGTTCTCTGCACTTAACAAAGGAAAAAACTATTTGTGCACATGGTGTGATGCGTTTCCTTGTTTTGCATGCCCTTGTTGATGTTGATTATCACAAGAGCATTTCAGTGTTCATTCCAAAACCTGTTAGGTCTTTAGTCCGTCTCTTTGTCGTGTTATATATATATTTTTTGGTATTGCACCATATGTTCTTGCAACAAAATTATTTGAATGCCAACTAGCCAAGTCCGCCACCCTTCTTTTGAATGGAACTTAGTTGAGTAAATTGTCTTCAACGTCACAGCTACCATTCACAATGCAGAGCATTGTCGCTGCTGCGTTCAATTCCTTGTGCATTATCACCACCATTTACAACAGAATTCGACGTTGGGCTAGTTGGATTTCTGCTAGCTTTCCCACTTAGTTTTTCTGTGCCAGAACCGCATTTCTACCACCATTTACATGTGTGAGATGTGTTTGAAATGCAATGCAATGAACCATTGTCATAGTCATGTAAATGCCATGACTTGAGGTGCTGTCAACTGTAACTGTGACACGATTGCTTTTTACTTGAGCACACTTCGTGGCTGCATAGCGTATGACATGCATTCACATGAGGTGAATTCAAGTTCAGCCGTGCATTATAGTAACAAATGCACATGCAATATTAAAAAAGGGGGTCATAATTCATCTTCGAGGTAAGCTTGATGTTTAGAGTCACATCTGGAAATGTAGCTGCAAGCATGAAGATCACAATGTACTTCCTTGGTTTTGTTGAGACGTGTTTTTGGTAATTATTTTTTTGTTATAGGTGACTAACTCTACATTATTGCTGTTTGCAGGTGCGCCTTCAGTTGCTGCGAGGATAGAGTCACGGCTGCTTGCCATAAAGCCCCCACACTGCGTGACCAGGCTGCCGCGCCCGCTTAAAGATCGTGGCCACTGGAAGGCATCTGAGTGGAGGCAATGGATATTGTTTTATGCACTCCCTTGCCTTGATGGTATTCTGCATCCTGAGTATTGGAAGCACCTGTCTCGGCTCTCGGAAGGCATCCACATCCTTCTTCAGGAAGAATTGGGCGCCCGTGACATTGACAGAGCAGGTAATTCTCATTTGACCATGTTATTAGTAATACTGCATTGAATTCTGAAGCACTGCTGTTTCATAGTGTGTTTATGTGCTTAGGCACATGTGCATGATGTGCAGATCCCATGTATTGTGAGAATCAATGTAAGCGAAGCTTTCTGTGCTGGTTCCTTTGATCGACAATAATTAGTGGTGCTTTACGGTGAATGCTTAATTACTTCAACCTTTAGTCCAACACGAGAGTCTGGAGTTGATGTTAAACAATACCTTGCGTACTCCACTGCTGTTTGTCTACGTAGTACACATAACACACATGGCACATCGTATCGTGGCAGAAGCATTAAACTTCAGGATTACAGGGCTGTACGTGCCAAAACCACAATCAGATTTTGAGGCAGGCTGTAGTGGCGGACTCTGGATTAATTTTGACACCGTGGTGTTCTTTAACGTGGCCCTAAATCTAAGTGGGCAAGCGTTTTTTTCTTTCGCCCCCGTCAAAGCGCAGCTGCTGCGGTCGGGATCAGATCCATGACCTCGAGCAATGCCATAGCCGCAAAGCTACCACGGCGAGCACAGAAGTGTTGATCTGACGTGTGGCTGCTTCTGTCGTGTCACCAAGACCCTCCGGTGTGCTTTAGTTAATGCGGCTCTGCTTCTGCACGCCGTGCGTAAGTTGTCCGCTAGACATATTTGGATTATTTTATTTTTCAGATATAGCAGAAGCACACCCTACCATGCCTTGAACTTAAGTTTATCTAGTTTCCTTGCAACCGCTGTCATGTCTAAGGACCATTTAATCAGGTGAGGAGGAAAGTTTGCGCAATGAGCCTTTCCTCCTCTGGCTTGTGCGAGTCGGCGCGGCGCAGCTTGTACGTGTTGCTATTGCGTTCTGCAAAACCATTTGGAGATGTTTTAGCTTGTTCTCTGTGAAATGTATGTGATGTCAGTGCATACAAGGTCGTCGAGGAACCACTTTGTAGCCATTCGGCACAGCAGTAACTACAATATGCGGAAACTTCTCTTGAGTGCACAAACAAGCGACGTGCATCATCAGCCACGGTGTGTGTACGTGCTGTGAACTATTTTGATTATATCCATATGCATTCGACAAAGAGAAATCATCTCACTGTCTCATAGCTTGGTGTGGGAATTAAAACGTAACAGTGCATGCTTGTGTACGGCTGACCCAATGCATCTCCGACCCGTCTAAGCGCCAATGGTTATGAAATATTTGCGTCAGTCACCGGCATCCTTCTCTTGGATTTCAAGTTTAGTAGACTTCAAATCCACAAGAAGGATGTCGGATGAGAAGGATGATTTCAAGTCTAGTAGACTTGAAATCACTGTGAAGTGTCTATGCTAGCCTGCTGTCTGAGGCTGATGGTTTTTCTCAATACAGCAATCACTGCAGTTCGTAAAACTTCGTAGACCATATAAGCTTTGTGGTTTGGCATTGTGTTTTTGCTCTGTAAAACAGTAATATCCAAAGCGGATCGAATAAAATGAATCTGGCAACTATTTCTTAAAACAGAATTTCTATATGACAGGTGGTTGCTAGGATGAGACGAAAAAAAAAAAAAAAATCAGCTCTTATTCTCTTCTTTTGCTGGAAAAAAAAAAGGGAAAATGTTCTAACGCTACAATAAAACCTCGCATGGTCATGCCGCATGCTTGGACCGTGTGTTATATAGAACAAAGCGATCTATAACCCAGCATCTACCACTGCTTCAGAAAATCACGCAGTCTGCAGATGATCACTTAACCACTTGAAAAGTGTAATTCACATTGTACAGTATGCTGTTATTATTAACCAGAACTAGTTTATTCGTGGGCAGAAGCCTCGTCCAACAAAAGAGGTATATAGCCGTGAAATCTATCTGCAAATAAGTTTGAACACCTGTCAAATTAAACAGCACAACTTATTCTGTAACAGTAGAGAACCCACGCTTTTGGGGTAGTCATATGCTTCGAAACTATGCATTGCTGCTAAACCATAGCTTAAAATTACAGTGAGAATGCCGCAGTAAGGTCACTTTAATGAAACAAATTTCTAGAAATTCAAAACTCATCACCGATGCTGACATTAGGCTCAAACACGCGCACACATCATGCTTAGTGCTACGTCCGCCTCAGCACTGCAGAAACTCCGGCCACGCTGACTTCAATTGCTTCAGTACGTCTCACAGAACTGTTTCCCATGTAGCAGATGCCAGGTCATGCAAAGCAGATAGCGCGAGTACGAGAACAACCAGAAACTGCCGGCGATTGTACGCTTAGCATACAACACAGAGTGCTCGCCCAAGCCAACATGCCGACTGTCCATAGATGGTGCCACTGCATACGCAGTATGGCAGCGCCCATAAAAAGATGGTCTATAGTAGTAGCGTTTCCTTGCCTTCTCATGTCACCTTTTCCCTATATCACCCCCCTTGTATTTGTATGAGAACTGTGAGCGAAGGGTGGCAATGCTGTTATTCACTCATTTCGCGACTGCGTCAGTTCTACCCATTCTCTGCCTCCTCTCCTCCTCTCATCCATTCTATCTAGCTTCCCTCTGCAGACTTGCACTTTAGTAGAAAAGTAAGCGCACGGGAGGTCATGGATAATTACAGCTGTCAAGAGGCAAATTGGCAACGCCCAGGGAGCTTCAGAGGACATTGTGCACATTTGACACGATGTAGTCTAGAAGTTTCTCACATCTCTTTTCTTCTTGCCACGCTACTTCCATGCATACACACGCTCTGAGCCACCCCCCGACACGGTGTGCCAGAGAGCAGTGGGAAAGTCGAAGGAAGAGGCAAAGGAAACTTCACTTTAATAAAGAACCCTAGATGGTCACGATTAATCTGGAGAGCCCTACATTTGGCATTCCTCATAGCCTACAGCACAGCTGGTGGATGTGAAAACCCATAAGTTAATTGCAAATTCTGTTTAATGTTAACAGAACTTAGATTAGACAAATAATTATTGGAGTGTGTTAATGCTCTTTTGAAATGCTGTCAAACACTTGCAACAACTTAAGGCAATGCTTTCTTTTTCAGAGGCCCTCCTGAGCAATTTCGTTTGCCGCTGCAAGACATTATACGGCACAGCATTCATGACGTTCAATGTCCATGCCCTACAACACTTGGCAAACTGTGCTCGCTCACTTGGACCACTTTGGGCACATTCAGCGTTTGTATTTGAGGGGGGGAATGGAAGCATTGTGCGCCTCGTGTCAGCTGCAAACGGGCTACCACGGCAGATAACTGAACGAGTCATCATGGCACAAAAGCTGAATCAGCTGATAGAAAGTCCCCTGTTATCTATTCAAGAAAGAGAGCTTTGCAATGAGTTCATTGGGTACCCACCCATAAAAAAGGCATTACATGTTTGCAATTTGACTTTGCTGGGAAAGGGAAAAGTTACAGCTCTCAGTGCTAATGAACAGGACAAACTTCACCATTCTTGTGGGATATCCATAACAAGGGCAGTGGAGTATGAGCGTTTCATTATGAAGAAACAAGTATTTCACAGCACTGCCTACCAAAGAGCAACAAAATCTGACACAAGATTCATCAGAACAAACACTGGCTGCTACAAATGCATCGAAAAGATATTCTTTGTAAAAGAGGCAGACATTTGTGCTCTCTTCTGCAGGCCACTAATTATTGCAGATGCAACTGCAGTGCCTCCTCACATTAAGGAATGCTTCTTGTCACCGGACAGAAATTTAGATTTATTGCTTCCAGAGGAGGTGGCTGACACCTGTATGTATATCAATTTCACAAATGAAGGAAAAACATTCATTTGTGACTTGCCAAACAAAATTGAAAGAGATTGAATTTGGTTATGAATGCATTAAGAGAGAGGAACGAGAATTTTTCACTCAGGTGGGAGAGGGACGTTAACACCGATGCACGTCACTAGGTACACATGCTGCGCTGTCATCTCCATAGGCAAGCAGTGACCTTGTGCAAAGTTATGTCTGCTCACTGCATTGCTTTCTTATAAGCCTCCATTGACTGCATCAGTTTTGCTGTGGTGGACATAACATCTGTGCGTTTAGTTCATTTCTGTATTGAGAAATTGTTTGACATAAAAGGGCTTGTTAATTTTAAATTTGCACCACAAGTTCAGGTAGTCGACCAGCATATTTACAGTATTTACAAGTAGTTATGTGATGTGGTTAGGAGTAAATGCCTTACTCTGTGAATGTGCAGTGGGCTTGTGCACCACAGCAGTACCTTTGCCAACACAGCACTCAGCATGTGGCACTTTTTGACAAAATGTGGGATGACAACCGTACAACGTCCCTGCTCCTCAGATCTTGCCCCCTGCAACTAATTTCCTAGGCTAAAGCAAGTGCGTAGCTTTTTGTATGTCATTTTTCCTTTTCTGCAAAGCAGCAAATGTTTGATATTTTTAATGACTCATTCATTGTTAACAGCTTTCATTTTTGAAATAGCAGTGCGTTTCCTATTTTCTGTTGCCAATTACTGTCAATTTTTTTTTCCTGTTTTTGAGTATATCAATGCATGGCCACAGAAAAGCTATATGAAACATCTTATTTTTTGGCATGGAAGCCAAAGGGTGCTTTTCTTGTTCTCCATGTGGTAACTGGCATTGAAGAATGGCAATTGCTGAGGCACTTGCTACAGTGTGTTTCTTTTGAGCCGTATCCTTGCAAGGGAGGTTGGCAAAGGTTCACATTATTACTCGCTATGATCAGCACTACTTGGATAAAGCTCCGAACATGACATGCTAGAGCTTACCTGGTCTAATTGTTTAGTTGAATGGAACAAACATCAAAAACACAATTCCAGCAATTGAAAATGTGCAGGTCTTCATTGTATCTTGCAACTCTGTGCTGCCATATTAGAAATCCAGGGGAACCAGATTTCTGCTTGTTCCCGCCAACAAATGTCCCCCCAAAAATAATGTTATAGTTCTTGTGAACCTGGCACAATCTAGAGGTGCTGCGTTCATACCAAATTAATTGCACTTTTCGTTTGTTTGTGACAAATGAAAGTGAAACTTGTCCTTGGCACAAAAAGGGTTAAGAGAAAGCCTCTTTAGAATATAGAGGCGCTAAAGAGGAAAACAAATGAAGCACTGAGGGCACTCGGAAAAGTGTACTGTGTTTCGGGCAACGTTCTTTGTGGGTAATTAATATTTGGCAATGCTTCACTAAATGTGCGAATAAAAAAAGCAATTCTAATTCATTTTGGGTCTCGTAAATGCAGCATACTTTAGAAGGTAGGTGACAAGAATGCTAATGCAAGTGGTTGGATAGTGCCTCTGAGCTGGTAGAACATTGTACTGAACAGTGCACACAGAGTGATAACATATGATTTTACTTCATGCCATTGCAGCTTCAGCATTTCTTGTACCAGAAAATGTGGCTATGACACGTTTGAGATATTGAAAGCCCAGTCTAGGCCTCATCTCAAGTAGCTTTAAAATGTTGTGTTGGAAAAAGCAGCGTGGTTAAAGTAGCCAGCATGGTGCAGGCAGAATGAAAACATCTAGGAAATTCAAAGATTTCTCTGCAACAAAGTGAGACAAGTATAAAGAATAACACGTAAAATCTGCACTGCTGTACAGGACTGAACAATCCTGAATAACAAGACCAGAATTTCGAAGAAATGTGAAGAAATGGACGTGATGGTTCATGGATTTAGATTAATTACAATTGAGAAATTCACTGACATTCTAGCAAAGATGTCGATGATGTCAACCATCGGCTTTGACGGTTTGGCCAGGTATTGAAAAATGGTAGCTGCTGCTTGAGAACTGAAAGCTGGGCTAGCTGATCTTGATTCACATTGAAACTTCAGTGTAAAATGGACATAGAACAGCAAACACATGGACATTGGTATCCGTGCTTACTTTGTTCTCTTTGCCCTTTTTGCACCTAAATATCAACATGACAGCTCTTATATTGGCAAAGAGATATCGACAACTAGCTTTAGTGGCAAGAAGGACTGTGGTCTGCCTAAGAGGTGGCAATACAGTATGCACAAACCTTTAAGCATTAGGGCCCTAAAGGAAGACTGGGTTGCTGAGAGGGCAACATAGAGGCAACTGACCAATGACCTAATTTACAAATATAGCAACAGAGAGAAGGATAATGAAGGTGGGAATGCTAATTAGGGATTCTCTGTAAATGTTTGTTGTATTCTACATAATGTGAAAGCATAAAAAAAAATTTTCATCAAGATATTGTATTGCTGGTGATAAGTGACACTTGGATATTGTTTATGTGATCAAACATATTATATTGGGTGTAACTGTAAACGGGAAGAGAGCGGTCTGGGTCGGAGAATAAACGGGCATAGCCGATATTCCAAAAGACATTAAGAGAAAGAAATGTAGCTTGGCAGGCCATGTAATCGACCATAGGAGTTAAAGAATGTGGGTGCCAAGGGAAGTGAAGGGCAGTCGAAAATGGCAGAAAATAAGGTGGGGTGGTGAAATGAGGAAATTGGCAGCTGCCAGTTGAAGTAAGCTAGTGCAATACGGGTAATTGGAGATCACTTGGAGACGCCTTCGTTCTGCGGTGGGCATAAACAATGTGCTGATAGTTATGACAATTTGATTATGCGCAATAACCAACCCTTATATATAGCTTTCATTGATTACGAGAAAGCGTTTGATTCAGTCGAAAACTCAGCAGTCATGGAGGCATTACGGAATCAGGGTGTAGATGAGCCATATGTAAAAATACTGGAAAATATCTATAGCGGCTCCACAGCCACCGTAGTCCTCCACAAAGAAAGCAACAAAATCCCTATAAAGAAAGGCGTCAGACAGGGAGATACGATATCTCCAATGCTATTCACAGCATGTTTACAGGAGGTATTCAGAGGCCTGGAGTGGGAAGAATTGGGGATAAAAGTTGATGGAGAATACCTTAGCAACTTGCGATTCGCTGATGATATTGCCTTGCTTAATAACTCAGGAGACCAATTGCAATGCATGCTCACTGACCTGGAGAGGCAAAGCAGAAGGGTGGGTCTGAAAATTAATCTGCAGAAAACTAAAGTACTGTTTAACAGTCTCGGAAGAGAACAGCAGTTTACGATAGGTAGCGAAACACTGGAAGTGGTAAGGGAATACATCTACTTAGGGCAGGTAGTGCCCACGGATCCGGATCATGAGACTGAAATAACCAGAAGAATAAGAATGGGTTGGGTTGCGTTTGGCAGGCATTCTCAAATCATGAACAGTAGGTTGCCACTATCCCTCAAAAGGAAAGTGTACAACAGCTGTGTGTTACCAGTACTCACATATGGGGCAGAAACCTGGAGGCTTACGAAAAGGGTTCTGCTGAAATTGAGGACGACGCAACGAGCTATGGAAAGAAGAATGATGGGTGTAACGTTAAGGGATAAGAAAAGAGCAGATTGGGTGAGGCAACAAACGCGGGTAAACGACATCTTAGTTGAAATCAAGAAAAAGAAATGGGCATGGGCCGGACATGTAATGAGGAGGGAAGATAACCAATGGTCACTAAGAGCTACGGACTGGATTCCAAGGGAAGGGAAGCGTAGCAGGGGGCGGCAGAAAGTTAGGTGGGCAGATGACATTAAGACGTTTGCAGGGACAACATGGCCACAATTAGTACATGACCGGGGTAGTTGGAGAAGTATGAGAGAGGCCTTTGCCCTGCAGTGGGCGTAACTAGGCTGATGATGATGATGATGATGAACAAAAAAAAAAATTCTTTTGTAAATAGGAGGCACCTTTATTTCACCTATGTTAACAAAAGTAGTTTTCCTAAATTTTGTTCAAGCTGTCATATCTGCATTTCATTTGCTTGCATTGTAAATAGCTTGTGTTGCTGTCTGCCTGTTTTTATTTCCATGTACGTAAAATTTCCATGTATGTAAATTTCCATGTATGTAAAACTGGCATGTATGTAGGAGTACTGTAATAGCAAACATTGCCCATTGTCTTCATTCCATGATTTTTGTTTTGAACTTGTATAAAACTTTCTTTTGAAGTGCTAAAAAATTTTTGTCAGATAACTTTTTAAGCATGGTTGTTTCCTTGGTACTGTAATTTCCATGTGATTCACTAAGGGGTATTATGAAGTGCCTGGCAGTATAGTCATATATGCTTTTATTCTGCTTTATTTGCTACCCGCCATGATTGCTTAGTGGCTGTGGTGTTGGGCAGCTAAGCACGAGGTCACGGGATCGAATACCGGCCATGGTGGCTGCATTTCGATGGGTGTAAAGTACGAAAACACCCGTGTACTTATTAGATTTAGGTGCGCATTAAAGAACCCAAGGTGGTCCAAATTTCAGGCGTCCGCCACTATAGTGTGCCTCATAATCAGATCGTGGTTTTGGCATGTAAAATGCCATAATGTAATTTAATTTGCTTCATATGCTTGGTGTTCTCAGGAAGCCTGCAAGGAAACTGAAACAACAGTTTTTTTTTCTCTCGCAGTTTAGTGCTATGTGCGCTCCTAAATTTTGTCTTTCAGTGCAGTCATTACATTACAGCCTCTTGTAATGCTGGCATATGAAGTTCATTTGTGCTTATGAAGTTGGAGCTCAAACAAGTTTGCGCTATTAGCATATGACATTTTCGCACGATTTTCAGTACAGTCTGAAGTGCTGGCCTCCTCAATATGTTTCAGTGCCATGAGCACCATCAATGCCTCTTCCTCGGTCGCATGTCATGTACTGTTAGTGCAAGTTTGAGAAGTGTATGAATAACAAACAATCACATTTAGCTACTATAGGTTCTGTCGATAGAGGATAGTGCCAGTTCCAAGTGTGAAACATCCATGCTGAAGTCGGGAAGCATGAGAACATGATCTAAATATATGGCCTTTACTTAGTTCTCCTAGACTTAGTGGGCTACAGTAGTTCATTTGTGATGAATTTGTTACTTGGTGCCCCTGTGTCGGCTTAAACTGCTGCCCTATAGGGTAGCAGTTTTCATGTGACAAGCCTGTTATATGCCGCTGCAATGCAGTTTACATGCTAATTATGATGAACATGCTCAAAATTTTCGGCATTCATTTTATGGTATTTTATTTCAGTGGGTACTGACGAGCTTACAAAATGGAATTCCATAAGAACTTTTTGCAGTGTGGCAGCCTAATCCAGTTCTCTTAGTCTCACATTATGTGATCTGCACAGTGTACTTTTTGTGGGAGGGAGAGAGAAAGAGATAAAAAGAAAGATGTTAATAAATAATGAAAGGCAACCCCTATGGAACTTGTGATGAAGTGCCCATGTTACGTGAATTGTTTCAATCAACAGGTATAGGATCAAGCTGTCGTATATGGCGTTTTGGTGGGTAAGGGTACCTCTTGGAAGGCTAATCACTTAGCGTAAGAATTGAGCTCTGTATCCCAGCAAGGAAGGTCTTTTGCAGTAAGGAGAGGGCAGGGCAGTTTGATAGCAAATGCTGGGCTGGGGCTAGCTCATCCGTGTCGCAAGTGCCACAGGTTGTGTCTAGCGGCTTGTCAATGTATTAAGCTCTAAATGGTAAGCTGAATTTACAGTTCTTGTAAAGGTTCAGCTTGCAAGCATTTCAGCGCATGGGAAACATAACAGGCCTGTCAATGTGACCAATGGTTTGCAAGTGCTACTTGCTGCTTTATTGTGCATTGTGAGAAAACAAATCTGCTCTGGTTCTTTTGTGTCTCTTGACAATGCATCCAAAATCTACAGATGCAGTGTTGCAGCAATTTATATTCTGCTGTTAATTTCAGCATACACGTCTACTTTTCTGATTAAGATATTTTGTCAATTCTCAACAGTAACAATATATTGGCACTTTCTGTGAATGAACATCGGCACCTTTCAATGCACCTAAGGTACTCTTACATGTTATTCTGTTGGTCCACTGCGAAGCACATGATTAGTGAGCTCGTTTCTCTACAGTATGTTTTATGATTGCATAGTAGCATTAAGGTCTAAAACAGTTCAAGTCCTGGAACATTCCTTGTTTGCCTAAACTGAAAAGATAATGTTTTACCTGTTATATGTATTTTGAGTGTATGTAATGTTGAATAAACAATGCTGACAAGATCAAACTTTCTGAAGAACTTATTCTTCGCCTAGTTGGTGTTTACTGAAAGACATGTATTTACCAAAACAATGACGTAGCATAGACAGGAAGATCATGGCCTCAAGTCACCGATATTGAAACGCACCTTTCTGTTCTAAAATAGGTCCACTGTTTTATTTGCTAGGGCATGTTGGCGGGTTAGTTGGTTTGTATTCATAATGGACACGGAGCAGTGCGATATGACAGGGACGAACATTAAGAAGTGACATACACAGTGCAATAGCACTGTGTATGCGTCTTCCTAATCTTGGTCCCTGTCGTATTGCACTTTCTGACAAAAGATGTAATAAATAGTTTCAAACTGCACAGAACCTGAAGTGAGATTTTGGTGGAAATTAAAAGACCATAATTTATAGTGATCGAATCGAACACATTGTTTGTGGTTCATATAGGAATTGCCAAGTTTAGATCGCCAGGAATAGTAGTGAGAAATGGGATTTTGTGACACTTTACATTGAAACAGTGCTAGGGCTGGATTCTTACCACGCAACTTCTATAGTCAGCATATTATTTTAAGTGGTATTCCATATATTTTTTAGGAGTTTGTGTTTTATTCCATGCATACAGTGATATAAAAGAAATTCGTGCTTAGAAGCTGTGCCGCCTATGTGGCAGCGAATGCAATAGTAAAACTGGCATCCCTCCTTGCGTAGAGATGTGCATTATGCTGTTTTGCAGATTCTTATAAATGTAAGTGCTTAAGCGTAGTCAGGGTAAAATTCTTTGCTCCAGGTCGCTTAACTTTTCGAGAGACGATGTGCTTCTGCATGGCAACATGCTGAACTGCGCGTCACTTGTCAAAGTACAGTTCACTGTAGTAAAAGCATCATTTCGCATTTGAAAATGTAGCTTTTTTGTTAGAGAGTACATGGCTTGACTTGTATATGACCAAAGCTGGACAGGAAACCATGAAGGCACATCAATGTTACTATTGCAGAAATAGTTGAATAGTTCAACGAGCATGAACCTCATAAACATTGACTTGATAAACAATATTATTTCTTATGGCTAAGGTCGCTCTAGTCAGCTTCCCATAAATGCTGGTGTAAATTGCCATGGCATTTGCCTATCATTGTTTACAGCATAGGAAACAGACATGGTTGCGATTGCATATTGAAAAATTCTGCTTAAGAATGTTCAATGTTCGTGTCACCTTTGTAGTATTTAAGAGCCTTGACCAGAAAAGCCTGGACTATTAATGCATTTGAAAATATGGGTACAACAAAACTTGCGTTGTTGGTATTCTTTAGTGACAGCACCATTGACTCCAGCACAATTTCGTTTTAATAAGCACAAGGTAACACACCCTCTTGTAACAGTAGTCCTGATACAGGACACTACTGGTGATTTGTGATTAATTGGGAGACCTTTAGCATCTGCTCGGTCACCTCGTGTGCAGCAGTGTTGTAATTGTAGCTGTTCATTACACTACATTGAACAGCATTACTTACGTGCTGTGACTATACCCGAGTTGGTGCTGACCCCATTCGATGAAGTCAGAATGTTGTGGGGTCGAAGTGTGTTTGTTGGGGGTTAGACCAAAAGGCATGCATGGACACGTTAACATACGTACCGCATAATACTGCTGAATGCCAAAAATCCAGAACATCATTCTACATAAAAAATTTTAACTATGTGGTTCAGTTTTCATTTTCAGCCATCAAATAATGCAAAACAATTTTATTCATAACATAATTACGTTTAATATTCCAATTGTATGGCTTCCTGATTTATTCACAACTGAATGAAAATTGAGCTTCATATTCCAGCATATAAAATTGCTAGCTGTAGGCTTTTCAGTTAAATGTTCTTAAATCTGCATTTAAAGCAGTCAAACTTGGTGTACCAAAAATTTGTTGCTTTTTCCCAGATACAAGTACTGTCAATTTTCATGCCCAGTATGTTGCTTGCTGCTACACACTGTCACCCATCACAGCCACCACTCCTTAAAGTGCACCCACCATTGTTGTTTCCGACCCACTATCTGGCTCTAGCTATTTCCCAGCATAGCACACTGCAGCCCATCATCCTGCACACTATACCCATCTACTGCCCATTCCCTCCCAGTATGCCTGCAATGGTGGGCACAGCCTCCCAGCATAGTAGAACGTTACCCACCATCCTTTACACTACACCCACCATACTGTTTGCTGCTTCCCAGCATTGCCCACCATGGTGGGCACAGCCTTCCAGCATTGCCCACTATTTTCACCATGATTTCCATCATGCCCCTTATGATTTCCATTATACCCATTATTATTTCCAGTACCCACCATGCTAGATTTTCCGATAGGGATGTGCATGCTTAAAACGCGTTTTCGCACAAATGCGTGCGCGGGTGCTAAAAAGAGCAGCATCGGCATGCTTAGCACGTCGTTTGGTAGAAATCCACGTGCGCGTTCAGCCAAAAGCACCATTTGCATGCACATCTTGTGGTTTTGCAGCAAACTTCATCCGCGTCTACCAAAAGATGCATGTGCATGCTTAAAACGCGTTTTCGCACAAATCCGTGCGCGGGTGCTAAAAAGAGCAGCATCGGCATGCTTAGCACGTCGTTTGGTAGAAATCCACGTGCGCGTTCTGCAAAAAGCACCATTTGCATGCACATCTTGTGGTTTTGCAGAAAACTTCATCCGCGTCTACCAAAAGATGCATGTGCATGCTTAAAACGCGTTTTCGCACAAACGCGTGCGCGGGTGCTAAAAAGAGCAGCATCGGCATGCTTAGCACGTCGTTTGGTAGAAATCCACGAGCGCGTTCTGCAAAAAGCACCATTTGCATGCACATCTTGTGGTTTTGCAGAAAACTTCATCCGCGTCTACCAAAAGATGCATGTGCATGCTTAAAACGCGTTTTCGCACAAATGCGTGCGCGGGTGCTAAAAAGAGCAGCATCGGCATGCTTAGCACGTCGTTTGGTAGAAATCCACGTGCGCGTTCTGCCAAAAGCACCATTTGCATGCACATCTTGTGGTTTTGCAGAAAACTTCATCCGCGTCTACCAAAAGATGCATGTGCATGCTTAAAACGCGTTTTCGCACAAATCCGTGCGCGGGTGCTAAAAAGAGCAGCATCGGCATGCTTAGCACGTCGTTTGGTAGAAATCCACGTGCGCGTTCTGCAAAAAGCACCATTTGCATGCACATCTTGTGGTTTTGCAGAAAACTTCATCCGCGTCTACCAAAAGATGCATGTGCATGCTTAAAACGCGTTCTCGCACAAATGCGTGCGCGGGTGCTAAAAAGAGCAGCATCGGCATGCTTAGCACGTTGTTTGGTAGAAATCCACGTGCGCGTTCTGCAAAAAGCACCATTTGCATGCACATCTTGTGGTTTTGCAGAAAACTTCATCCGCGTCTACCAAAAGATGCATGTGCATGCTTAAAACGCGTTTTCGCACAAATCCGTGCGCGGGTGCTAAAAAGAGCAGCATCGGCATGCTTAGCACGTCGTTTGGTAGAAATCCACGTGCGCGTTCTGCAAAAAGCACCATTTGCATGCACATCTTGTGGTTTTGCAGAAAACTTCATCCGCGTCTACCAAAAGATGCATGTGCATGCTTAAAACGCGTTTTCGCACAAATGCGTGCGCGGGTGCTAAAAATAGCAGCATCGGCATGCTTAGCACGTCGTTTGGTAGAAATCCACGTGCGCGTTCTGCAAAAAGCACCATTTGCATGCACATCTTGTGGTTTTGCAGAAAACTTCATCCGCGTCTACCAAAAGATGCATGTGCATGCTTAAAACGCGTTTTCGCACAAATCCGTGCGCGGGTGCTAAAAAGAGCAGCATCGGCATGCTTAGCACGTCGTTTGGTAGAAATATACGTGCGCGTTCTGCCAAAAGCACCATTTGCATGCACATCTTGTGGTTTTGCAGAAAACTTCATCCGCGTCTACCAAAAGATGCATGTGCATGCTTAAAACGCGTTTTCGCACAAATCCGTGCGCGGGTGCTAAAAAGAGCAGCATCGGCATGCTTAGCACGTCGTTTGGTAGAAATCCACGTGCGCGTTCTGCAAAAAGCACCATTTGCATGCACATCTTGTGGTTTTGCAGAAAACTTCATC
The DNA here is from genome assembly GCF_023375885.2 of Dermacentor andersoni. NCBI lineage: Eukaryota > Metazoa > Arthropoda > Arachnida > Ixodida > Ixodidae > Dermacentor > Dermacentor andersoni. Next base: position 18,845 of record NW_027315151.1, on the reverse strand, counting down.
CGCGTCTACCAAAAGATGCATGTGCATGCTTAAAACGCGTTTTCGCACAAATGCGTGCGCGGGTGCTAAAAAGAGCAGCATCGGCATGCTTAGCACGTCGTTTGGTAGAAATCCACGTGCGCGTTCTGCCAAAAGCACCATTTGCATGCACATCTTGTGGTTTTGCAGAAAACTTCATCCGCGTCTACCAAAAGATGCATGTGCATGCATAAAACGCGTTTTCGCACAAATCCGTGCGCGGGTGCTAAAAAGAGCAGCATCGGCAAGCTTAGCACATCGTTTGGTAGAAATCCACGTGCGCGTTCTGCAAAACGCACCATTTGCATGCACATCTTGTGGTTTTGCAGAAAACTTCATCCGCGTCTACCAAAAGATGCATGTGCATGCTTAAAACGCGTTTTCGCACAAATGCGTGCGCGGGTGCTAAAAAGAGCAGCATCGGCATGCTTAGCACGTCGTTTGGTAGAAATCCACGTGCGCGTTCTGCAAAAAGCACCATTTGCATGCACATCTTGTGGTTTTGCAGAAACCTTCATCCGCGTCTACCAAAAGATGCATGTGCATGCTTAAAACGCGTTTTCGCACAAATGCGTGCGCGGGTGCTAAAAAGAGCAGCATCGGCATGCTTAGCACGTCGTTTGGTAGAAATCCACGTGCACGTTCTGCAAAAAGCACCATTTGCATGCACATCTTGTGGTTTTGCAGAAAACTTCATCCGCGTCTACCAAAAGATGCATGTGCATGCTTAAAACGCGTTTTCGCACAAATGCGTGCGCGGGTGCTAAAAAGAGCAGCATCGGCATGCTTAGCACGTCGTTTGGTAGAAATCCACGTGCGCGTTCTGCCAAAAGCACCATTTGCATGCACATCTTGTGGTTTTGCAGAAAACTTCATCCGCGTCTACCAAAAGATGCATGTGCATGATTAAAACGCGTTTTCGCACAAATGCGTGCGCGGGTGCTAAAAAGAGCAGCATCGGCATGCTTAGCACGTCGTTTGGTAGAAATCCACGTGCGCGTTCTGCAAAAAGCACCATTTGCATGCACATCTTGTGGTTTTGCAGAAAACTTCATCCGCGTCTACCAAAAGATGCATGTGCATGCTTAAAACGCGTTTTCGCACAAATGCGTGCGCGGGTGCTAAAAAGAGCAGCATCGGCATGCTTAGCACGTCGTTTGGTAGAAATCCACGTGCGCGTTCAGCCAAAAGCACCATTTGCATGCACATCTTGTGGTTTTGCAGCAAACTTCATCCGCGTCTACCAAAAGATGCATGTGCATGCTTAAAACGCGTTTTCGCACAAATCCGTGCGCGGGTGCTAAAAAGAGCAGCATCGGCATGCTTAGCACGTCGTTTGGTAGAAATCCACGTGCGCGTTCTGCAAAAAGCACCATTTGCATGCACATCTTGTGGTTTTGCAGAAAACTTCATCCGCGTCTACCAAAAGATGCATGTGCATGCTTAAAACGCGTTTTCGCACAAATGCGTGCGCGGGTGCTAAAAAGAGCAGCATCGGCATGCTTAGCACGTCGTTTGGTAGAAATCCACGTGCGCGTTCTGCCAAAAGCACCATTTGCATGCACATCTTGTGGTTTTGCAGAAAACTTCATCCGCGTCTACCAAAAGATGCATGTGCATGCTTAAAACGCGTTTTCGCACAAATCCGTGCGCGGGTGCTAAAAAGAGCAGCATCGGCATGCTTAGCACGTCGTTTGGTAGAAATCCACGTGCGCGTTCTGCAAAAAGCACCATTTGCATGCACATCTTGTGGTTTTGCAGAAAACTTCATCCGCGTCTACCAAAAGATGCATGTGCATGCTTAAAACGCGTTTTCGCACAAATGCGTGCGCGGGTGCTAAAAAGAGCAGCATCGGCATGCTTAGCACGTTGTTTGGTAGAAATCCACGTGCGCGTTCTGCAAAAAGCACCATTTGCATGCACATCTTGTGGTTTTGCAGAAAACTTCATCCGCGTCTACCAAAAGATGCATGTGCATGCTTAAAACGCGTTTTCGCACAAATCCGTGCGCGGGTGCTAAAAAGAGCAGCATCGGCATGCTTAGCACGTCGTTTGGTAGAAATCCACGTGCGCGTTCTGCAAAAAGCACCATTTGCATGCACATCTTGTGGTTTTGCAGAAAACTTCATCCGCGTCTACCAAAAGATGCATGTGCATGCTTAAAACGCGTTTCGCACAAATGCGTGCGCGGGTGCTAAAAAGAGCAGCATCGGCATGCTTAGCACGTCGTTTGGTAGAAATCTACGTGCGCGTTCTGCCAAAAGCACCATTTGCATGCACATCTTGTGGTTTTGCAGAAAACTTCATCCGCGTCTACCAAAAGATGCATGTGCATGCTTAAAACGCGTTTTCGCACAAATCCGTGCGCGGGTGCTAAAAAGAGCAGCATCGGCATGCTTAGCACGTCGTTTGGTAGAAATATACGTGCGCGTTCTGCCAAAAGCACCATTTGCATGCACATCTTGTGGTTTTGCAGAAAACTTCATCCGCGTCTACCAAAAGATGCATGTGCATGCTTAAAACGCGTTTTCGCACAAATCCGTGCGCGGGTGCTAAAAAGAGCAGCATCGGCATGCTTAGCACGTCGTTTGGTAGAAATCCACGTGCGCGTTCTGCAAAAAGCACCATTTGCATGCACATCTTGTGGTTTTGCAGAAAACTTCATCCGCGTCTACCAAAAGATGCATGTGCATGCTTAAAACGCGTTTTCGCACAAATGCGTGCGCGGGTGCTAAAAAGAGCAGCATCGGCATGCTTAGCACGTCGTTTGGTAGAAATCCACGTGCGCGTTCTGCCAAAAGCACCATTTGCATGCACATCTTGTGGTTTTGCAGAAAACTTCATCCGCGTCTACCAAAAGATGCATGTGCATGCATAAAACGCGTTTTCGCACAAATCCGTGCGCGGGTGCTAAAAAGAGCAGCATCGGCAAGCTTAGCACATCGTTTGGTAGAAATCCACGTGCGCGTTCTGCAAAACGCACCATTTGCATGCACATCTTGTGGTTTTGCAGAAAACTTCATCCGCGTCTACCAAAAGATGCATGTGCATGCTTAAAACGCGTTTTCGCACAAATGCGTGCGCGGGTGCTAAAAAGAGCAGCATCGGCATGCTTAGCACGTCGTTTGGTAGAAATCCACGTGCGCGTTCTGCAAAAAGCACCATTTGCATGCACATCTTGTGGTTTTGCAGAAACCTTCATCCGCGTCTACCAAAAGATGCATGTGCATGCTTAAAACGCGTTTTCGCACAAATGCGTGCGCGGGTGCTAAAAAGAGCAGCATCGGCATGCTTAGCACGTCGTTTGGTAGAAATCCACGTGCGCGTTCTGCAAAAAGCACCATTTGCATGCACATCTTGTGGTTTTGCAGAAAACTTCATCCGCGTCTACCAAAAGATGCATGTGCATGCTTAAAACGCGTTTTCGCACAAATGCGTGCGCGGGTGCTAAAAAGAGCAGCATCGGCATGCTTAGCACGTCGTTTGGTAGAAATCCACGTGCGCGTTCTGCCAAAAGCACCATTTGCATGCACATCTTGTGGTTTTGCAGAAAACTTCATCCGCGTCTACCAAAAGATGCATGTGCATGATTAAAACGCGTTTTCGCACAAATGCGTGCGCGGGTGCTAAAAAGAGCAGCATCGGCATGCTTAGCACGTCGTTTGGTAGAAATCCACGTGCGCGTTCTGCAAAAAGCACCATTTGCATGCACATCTTGTGGTTTTGCAGAAAACTTCATCCGCGTCTACCAAAAGATGCATGTGCATGCTTAAAACGCGTTTTCGCACAAATGCGTGCGCGGGTGCTAAAAAGAGCAGCATCGGCATGCTTAGCACGTCGTTTGGTAGAAATCCACGTGCGCGTTCAGCCAAAAGCACCATTTGCATGCACATCTTGTGGTTTTGCAGCAAACTTCATCCGCGTCTACCAAAAGATGCATGTGCATGCTTAAAACGCGTTTTCGCACAAATCCGTGCGCGGGTGCTAAAAAGAGCAGCATCGGCATGCTTAGCACGTCGTTTGGTAGAAATCCACGTGCGCGTTCTGCAAAAAGCACCATTTGCATGCACATCTTGTGGTTTTGCAGAAAACTTCATCCGCGTCTACCAAAAGATGCATGTGCATGCTTAAAACGCGTTTTCGCACAAACGCGTGCGCGGGTGCTAAAAAGAGCAGCATCGGCATGCTTAGCACGTCGTTTGGTAGAAATCCACGAGCGCGTTCTGCAAAAAGCACCATTTGCATGCACATCTTGTGGTTTTGCAGAAAACTTCATCCGCGTCTACCAAAAGATGCATGTGCATGCTTAAAACGCGTTTTCGCACAAATGCGTGCGCGGGTGCTAAAAAGAGCAGCATCGGCATGCTTAGCACGTCGTTTGGTAGAAATCCACGTGCGCGTTCTGCCAAAAGCACCATTTGCATGCACATCTTGTGGTTTTGCAGAAAACTTCATCCGCGTCTACCAAAAGATGCATGTGCATGCTTAAAACGCGTTTTCGCACAAATCCGTGCGCGGGTGCTAAAAAGAGCAGCATCGGCATGCTTAGCACGTCGTTTGGTAGAAATCCACGTGCGCGTTCTGCAAAAAGCACCATTTGCATGCACATCTTGTGGTTTTGCAGAAAACTTCATCCGCGTCTACCAAAAGATGCATGTGCATGCTTAAAACGCGTTTTCGCACAAATGCGTGCGCGGGTGCTAAAAAGAGCAGCATCGGCATGCTTAGCACGTTGTTTGGTAGAAATCCACGTGCGCGTTCTGCAAAAAGCACCATTTGCATGCACATCTTGTGGTTTTGCAGAAAACTTCATCCGCGTCTACCAAAAGATGCATGTGCATGCTTAAAACGCGTTTTCGCACAAATCCGTGCGCGGGTGCTAAAAAGAGCAGCATCGGCATGCTTAGCACGTCGTTTGGTAGAAATCCACGTGCGCGTTCTGCAAAAAGCACCATTTGCATGCACATCTTGTGGTTTTGCAGAAAACTTCATCCGCGTCTACCAAAAGATGCATGTGCATGCTTAAAACGCGTTTTCGCACAAATGCGTGCGCGGGTGCTAAAAATAGCAGCATCGGCATGCTTAGCACGTCGTTTGGTAGAAATCCACGTGCGCGTTCTGCAAAAAGCACCATTTGCATGCACATCTTGTGGTTTTGCAGAAAACTTCATCCGCGTCTACCAAAAGATGCATGTGCATGCTTAAAACGCGTTTTCGCACAAATCCGTGCGCGGGTGCTAAAAAGAGCAGCATCGGCATGCTTAGCACGTCGTTTGGTAGAAATATACGTGCGCGTTCTGCCAAAAGCACCATTTGCATGCACATCTTGTGGTTTTGCAGAAAACTTCATCCGCGTCTACCAAAAGATGCATGTGCATGCTTAAAACGCGTTTTCGCACAAATCCGTGCGCGGGTGCTAAAAAGAGCAGCATCGGCATGCTTAGCACGTCGTTTGGTAGAAATCCACGTGCGCGTTCTGCAAAAAGCACCATTTGCATGCACATCTTGTGGTTTTGCAGAAAACTTCATCCGCGTCTACCAAAAGATGCATGTGCATGCTTAAAACGCGTTTTCGCACAAATGCGTGCGCGGGTGCTAAAAAGAGCAGCATCGGCATGCTTAGCACGTCGTTTGGTAGAAATCCACGTGCGCGTTCTGCCAAAAGCACCATTTGCATGCACATCTTGTGGTTTTGCAGAAAACTTCATCCGCGTCTACCAAAAGATGCATGTGCATGCATAAAACGCGTTTTCGCACAAATCCGTGCGCGGGTGCTAAAAAGAGCAGCATCGGCAAGCTTAGCACATCGTTTGGTAGAAATCCACGTGCGCGTTCTGCAAAACGCACCATTTGCATGCACATCTTGTGGTTTTGCAGAAACCTTCATCCGCGTCTACCAAAAGATGCATGTGCATGCTTAAAACGCGTTTTCGCACAAATCCGTGCGCGGGTGCTAAAAAGAGCAGCATCGGCATGCTTAGCACGTCGTTTGGTAGAAATCCACGTGCGCGTTCTGCAAAAAGCACCATTTGCATGCACATCTTGTGGTTTTGCAGAAAACTTCATCCGCGTCTACCAAAAGATGCATGTGCATGCTTAAAACGCGTTTTCGCACAAACGCGTGCGCGGGTGCTAAAAAGAGCAGCATCGGCATGCTTAGCACGTCGTTTGGTAGAAATCCACGAGCGCGTTCTGCAAAAAGCACCATTTGCATGCACATCTTGTGGTTTTGCAGAAAACTTCATCCGCGTCTACCAAAAGATGCATGTGCATGCTTAAAACGCGTTTTCGCACAAATGCGTGCGCGGGTGCTAAAAAGAGCAGCATCGGCATGCTTAGCACGTCGTTTGGTAGAAATCCACGTGCGCGTTCTGCCAAAAGCACCATTTGCATGCACATCTTGTGGTTTTGCAGAAAACTTCATCCGCGTCTACCAAAAGATGCATGTGCATGCTTAAAACGCGTTTTCGCACAAATCCGTGCGCGGGTGCTAAAAAGAGCAGCATCGGCATGCTTAGCACGTCGTTTGGTAGAAATCCACGTGCGCGTTCTGCAAAAAGCACCATTTGCATGCACATCTTGTGGTTTTGCAGAAAACTTCATCCGCGTCTACCAAAAGATGCATGTGCATGCTTAAAACGCGTTTTCGCACAAATGCGTGCGCGGGTGCTAAAAAGAGCAGCATCGGCATGCTTAGCACGTTGTTTGGTAGAAATCCACGTGCGCGTTCTGCAAAAAGCACCATTTGCATGCACATCTTGTGGTTTTGCAGAAAACTTCATCCGCGTCTACCAAAAGATGCATGTGCATGCTTAAAACGCGTTTTCGCACAAATCCGTGCGCGGGTGCTAAAAAGAGCAGCATCGGCATGCTTAGCACGTCGTTTGGTAGAAATCCACGTGCGCGTTCTGCAAAAAGCACCATTTGCATGCACATCTTGTGGTTTTGCAGAAAACTTCATCCGCGTCTACCAAAAGATGCATGTGCATGCTTAAAACGCGTTTTCGCACAAATGCGTGCGCGGGTGCTAAAAATAGCAGCATCGGCATGCTTAGCACGTCGTTTGGTAGAAATCCACGTGCGCGTTCTGCAAAAAGCACCATTTGCATGCACATCTTGTGGTTTTGCAGAAAACTTCATCCGCGTCTACCAAAAGATGCATGTGCATGCTTAAAACGCGTTTTCGCACAAATCCGTGCGCGGGTGCTAAAAAGAGCAGCATCGGCATGCTTAGCACGTCGTTTGGTAGAAATATACGTGCGCGTTCTGCCAAAAGCACCATTTGCATGCACATCTTGTGGTTTTGCAGAAAACTTCATCCGCGTCTACCAAAAGATGCATGTGCATGCTTAAAACGCGTTTTCGCACAAATCCGTGCGCGGGTGCTAAAAAGAGCAGCATCGGCATGCTTAGCACGTCGTTTGGTAGAAATCCACGTGCGCGTTCTGCAAAAAGCACCATTTGCATGCACATCTTGTGGTTTTGCAGAAAACTTCATCCGCGTCTACCAAAAGATGCATGTGCATGCTTAAAACGCGTTTTCGCACAAATGCGTGCGCGGGTGCTAAAAAGAGCAGCATCGGCATGCTTAGCACGTCGTTTGGTAGAAATCCACGTGCGCGTTCTGCCAAAAGCACCATTTGCATGCACATCTTGTGGTTTTGCAGAAAACTTCATCCGCGTCTACCAAAAGATGCATGTGCATGCATAAAACGCGTTTTCGCACAAATCCGTGCGCGGGTGCTAAAAAGAGCAGCATCGGCAAGCTTAGCACATCGTTTGGTAGAAATCCACGTGCGCGTTCTGCAAAACGCACCATTTGCATGCACATCTTGTGGTTTTGCAGAAAACTTCATCCGCGTCTACCAAAAGATGCATGTGCATGCTTAAAACGCGTTTTCGCACAAATGCGTGCGCGGGTGCTAAAAAGAGCAGCATCGGCATGCTTAGCACGTCGTTTGGCAGAAATCCACGTGCGCGTTCTGCAAAAAGCACCATTTGCATGCACATCTTGTGGTTTTGCAGAAACCTTCATCCGCGTCTACCAAAAGATGCATGTGCATGCTTAAAACGCGTTTTCGCACAAATGCGTGCGCGGGTGCTAAAAAGAGCAGCATCGGCATGCTTAGCACGTCGTTTGGTAGAAATCCACGTGCACGTTCTGCAAAAAGCACCATTTGCATGCACATCTTGTGGTTTTGCAGAAAACTTCATCCGCGTCTACCAAAAGATGCATGTGCATGCTTAAAACGCGTTTTCGCACAAATGCGTGCGCGGGTGCTAAAAAGAGCAGCATCGGCATGCTTAGCACGTCGTTTGGTAGAAATCCACGTGCGCGTTCTGCCAAAAGCACCATTTGCATGCACATCTTGTGGTTTTGCAGAAAACTTCATCCGCGTCTACCAAAAGATGCATGTGCATGATTAAAACGCGTTTTCGCACAAATGCGTGCGCGGGTGCTAAAAAGAGCAGCATCGGCATGCTTAGCACGTCGTTTGGTAGAAATCCACGTGCGCGTTCTGCAAAAAGCACCATTTGCATGCACATCTTGTGGTTTTGCAGAAAACTTCATCCGCGTCTACCAAAAGATGCATGTGCATGCTTAAAACGCGTTTTCGCACAAATGCGTGCGCGGGTGCTAAAAAGAGCAGCATCGGCATGCTTAGCACGTCGTTTGGTAGAAATCCACGTGCGCGTTCAGCCAAAAGCACCATTTGCATGCACATCTTGTGGTTTTGCAGCAAACTTCATCCGCGTCTACCAAAAGATGCATGTGCATGCTTAAAACGCGTTTTCGCACAAATCCGTGCGCGGGTGCTAAAAAGAGCAGCATCGGCATGCTTAGCACGTCGTTTGGTAGAAATCCACGTGCGCGTTCTGCAAAAAGCACCATTTGCATGCACATCTTGTGGTTTTGCAGAAAACTTCATCCGCGTCTACCAAAAGATGCATGTGCATGCTTAAAACGCGTTTTCGCACAAATGCGTGCGCGGGTGCTAAAAAGAGCAGCATCGGCATGCTTAGCACGTCGTTTGGTAGAAATCCACGTGCGCGTTCTGCCAAAAGCACCATTTGCATGCACATCTTGTGGTTTTGCAGAAAACTTCATCCGCGTCTACCAAAAGATGCATGTGCATGCTTAAAACGCGTTTTCGCACAAATGCGTGCGCGGGTGCTAAAAAGAGCAGCATCGGCATGCTTAGCACGTCGTTTGGTAGAAATCCACGTGCGCGTTCTGCAAAAAGCACCATTTGCATGCACATCTTGTGGTTTTGCAGAAAACTTCATCCGCGTCTACCAAAAGATGCATGTGCATGCTTAAAACGCGTTTTCGCACAAATGCGTGCGCGGGTGCTAAAAAGAGCAGCATCGGCATGCTTAGCACGTCGTTTGGTAGAAATCCACGTGCGCGTTCTGCCAAAAGCACCATTTGCATGCACATCTTGTGGTTTTGCAGAAAACTTCATCCGCGTCTACCAAAAGATGCATGTGCATGATTAAAACGCGTTTTCGCACAAATGCGTGCGCGGGTGCTAAAAAGAGCAGCATCGGCATGCTTAGCACGTCGTTTGGTAGAAATCCACGTGCGCGTTCTGCAAAAAGCACCATTTGCATGCACATCTTGTGGTTTTGCAGAAAACTTCATCCGCGTCTACCAAAAGATGCATGTGCATGCTTAAAACGCGTTTTCGCACAAATGCGTGCGCGGGTGCTAAAAAGAGCAGCATCGGCATGCTTAGCACGTCGTTTGGTAGAAATCCACGTGCGCGTTCAGCCAAAAGCACCATTTGCATGCACATCTTGTGGTTTTGCAGCAAACTTCATCCGCGTCTACCAAAAGATGCATGTGCATGCTTAAAACGCGTTTTCGCACAAATCCGTGCGCGGGTGCTAAAAAGAGCAGCATCGGCATGCTTAGCACGTCGTTTGGTAGAAATCCACGTGCGCGTTCTGCAAAAAGCACCATTTGCATGCACATCTTGTGGTTTTGCAGAAAACTTCATCCGCGTCTACCAAAAGATGCATGTGCATGCTTAAAACGCGTTTTCGCACAAACGCGTGCGCGGGTGCTAAAAAGAGCAGCATCGGCATGCTTAGCACGTCGTTTGGTAGAAATCCACGAGCGCGTTCTGCAAAAAGCACCATTTGCATGCACATCTTGTGGTTTTGCAGAAAACTTCATCCGCGTCTACCAAAAGATGCATGTGCATGCTTAAAACGCGTTTTCGCACAAATGCGTGCGCGGGTGCTAAAAAGAGCAGCATCGGCATGCTTAGCACGTCGTTTGGTAGAAATCCACGTGCGCGTTCTGCCAAAAGCACCATTTGCATGCACATCTTGTGGTTTTGCAGAAAACTTCATCCGCGTCTACCAAAAGATGCATGTGCATGCTTAAAACGCGTTTTCGCACAAATCCGTGCGCGGGTGCTAAAAAGAGCAGCATCGGCATGCTTAGCACGTCGTTTGGTAGAAATCCACGTGCGCGTTCTGCAAAAAGCACCATTTGCATGCACATCTTGTGGTTTTGCAGAAAACTTCATCCGCGTCTACCAAAAGATGCATGTGCATGCTTAAAACGCGTTTTCGCACAAATGCGTGCGCGGGTGCTAAAAAGAGCAGCATCGGCATGCTTAGCACGTTGTTTGGTAGAAATCCACGTGCGCGTTCTGCAAAAAGCACCATTTGCATGCACATCTTGTGGTTTTGCAGAAAACTTCATCCGCGTCTACCAAAAGATGCATGTGCATGCTTAAAACGCGTTTTCGCACAAATCCGTGCGCGGGTGCTAAAAAGAGCAGCATCGGCATGCTTAGCACGTCGTTTGGTAGAAATCCACGTGCGCGTTCTGCAAAAAGCACCATTTGCATGCACATCTTGTGGTTTTGCAGAAAACTTCATCCGCGTCTACCAAAAGATGCATGTGCATGCTTAAAACGCGTTTTCGCACAAATGCGTGCGCGGGTGCTAAAAATAGCAGCATCGGCATGCTTAGCACGTCGTTTGGTAGAAATCCACGTGCGCGTTCTGCAAAAAGCACCATTTGCATGCACATCTTGTGGTTTTGCAGAAAACTTCATCCGCGTCTACCAAAAGATGCATGTGCATGCTTAAAACGCGTTTTCGCACAAATCCGTGCGCGGGTGCTAAAAAGAGCAGCATCGGCATGCTTAGCACGTCGTTTGGTAGAAATATACGTGCGCGTTCTGCCAAAAGCACCATTTGCATGCACATCTTGTGGTTTTGCAGAAAACTTCATCCGCGTCTACCAAAAGATGCATGTGCATGCTTAAAACGCGTTTTCGCACAAATCCGTGCGCGGGTGCTAAAAAGAGCAGCATCGGCATGCTTAGCACGTCGTTTGGTAGAAATCCACGTGCGCGTTCTGCAAAAAGCACCATTTGCATGCACATCTTGTGGTTTTGCAGAAAACTTCATCCGCGTCTACCAAAAGATGCATGTGCATGCTTAAAACGCGTTTTCGCACAAATGCGTGCGCGGGTGCTAAAAAGAGCAGCATCGGCATGCTTAGCACGTCGTTTGGTAGAAATCCACGTGCGCGTTCTGCCAAAAGCACCATTTGCATGCACATCTTGTGGTTTTGCAGAAAACTTCATCCGCGTCTACCAAAAGATGCATGTGCATGCATAAAACGCGTTTTCGCACAAATCCGTGCGCGGGTGCTAAAAAGAGCAGCATCGGCAAGCTTAGCACATCGTTTGGTAGAAATCCACGTGCGCGTTCTGCAAAACGCACCATTTGCATGCACATCTTGTGGTTTTGCAGAAAACTTCATCCGCGTCTACCAAAAGATGCATGTGCATGCTTAAAACGCGTTTTCGCACAAATGCGTGCGCGGGTGCTAAAAAGAGCAGCATCGGCATGCTTAGCACGTCGTTTGGCAGAAATCCACGTGCGCGTTCTGCAAAAAGCACCATTTGCATGCACATCTTGTGGTTTTGCAGAAACCTTCATCCGCGTCTACCAAAAGATGCATGTGCATGCTTAAAACGCGTTTTCGCACAAATGCGTGCGCGGGTGCTAAAAAGAGCAGCATCGGCATGCTTAGCACGTCGTTTGGTAGAAATCCACGTGCACGTTCTGCAAAAAGCACCATTTGCATGCACATCTTGTGGTTTTGCAGAAAACTTCATCCGCGTCTACCAAAAGATGCATGTGCATGCTTAAAACGCGTTTTCGCACAAATGCGTGCGCGGGTGCTAAAAAGAGCAGCATCGGCATGCTTAGCACGTCGTTTGGTAGAAATCCACGTGCGCGTTCTGCCAAAAGCACCATTTGCATGCACATCTTGTGGTTTTGCAGAAAACTTCATCCGCGTCTACCAAAAGATGCATGTGCATGATTAAAACGCGTTTTCGCACAAATGCGTGCGCGGGTGCTAAAAAGAGCAGCATCGGCATGCTTAGCACGTCGTTTGGTAGAAATCCACGTGCGCGTTCTGCAAAAAGCACCATTTGCATGCACATCTTGTGGTTTTGCAGAAAACTTCATCCGCGTCTACCAAAAGATGCATGTGCATGCTTAAAACGCGTTTTCGCACAAATGCGTGCGCGGGTGCTAAAAAGAGCAGCATCGGCATGCTTAGCACGTCGTTTGGTAGAAATCCACGTGCGCGTTCAGCCAAAAGCACCATTTGCATGCACATCTTGTGGTTTTGCAGCAAACTTCATCCGCGTCTACCAAAAGATGCATGTGCATGCTTAAAACGCGTTTTCGCACAAATCCGTGCGCGGGTGCTAAAAAGAGCAGCATCGGCATGCTTAGCACGTCGTTTGGTAGAAATCCACGTGCGCGTTCTGCAAAAAGCACCATTTGCATGCACATCTTGTGGTTTTGCAGAAAACTTCATCCGCGTCTACCAAAAGATGCATGTGCATGCTTAAAACGCGTTTTCGCACAAATGCGTGCGCGGGTGCTAAAAAGAGCAGCATCGGCATGCTTAGCACGTCGTTTGGTAGAAATCCACGTGCGCGTTCTGCCAAAAGCACCATTTGCATGCACATCTTGTGGTTTTGCAGAAAACTTCATCCGCGTCTACCAAAAGATGCATGTGCATGCATAAAACGCGTTTTCGCACAAATCCGTGCGCGGGTGCTAAAAAGAGCAGCATCGGCAAGCTTAGCACATCGTTTGGTAGAAATCCACGTGCGCGTTCTGCAAAACGCACCATTTGCATGCACATCTTGTGGTTTTGCAGAAAACTTCATCCGCGTCTACCAAAAGATGCATGTGCATGCTTAAAACGCGTTTTCGCACAAATGCGTGCGCGGGTGCTAAAAAGAGCAGCATCGGCCTGCTTAGCACGTCGTTTGGTAGAAATCCACGTGCGCGTTCTGCAAAAAGCACCATTTGCATGCACATCTTGTGGTTTTGCAGAAACCTTCATCCGCGTCTACCAAAAGATGCATGTGCATGCTTAAAACGCGTTTTCGCACAAATGCGTGCGCGGGTGCTAAAAAGAGCAGCATCGGCATGCTTAGCACGTCGTTTGGTAGAAATCCACGTGCGCGTTCTGCAAAAAGCACCATTTGCATGCACATCTTGTGGTTTTGCAGAAAACTTCATCCGCGTCTACCAAAAGATGCATGTGCATGATTAAAACGCGTTTTCGCACAAATGCGTGCGCGGGTGCTAAAAAGAGCAGCATCGGCATGCTTAGCACGTCGTTTGGTAGAAATCCACGTGCGCGTTCTGCAAAAAGCACCATTTGCATGCACATCTTGTGGTTTTGCAGAAAACTTCATCCGCGTCTACCAAAAGATGCATGTGCATGCTTAAAACGCGTTTTCGCACAAATGCGTGCGCGGGTGCTAAAAAGAGCAGCATCGGCATGCTTAGCACGTCGTTTGGTAGAAATCCACGTGCGCGTTCAGCCAAAAGCACCATTTGCATGCACATCTTGTGGTTTTGCAGCAAACTTCATCCGCGTCTACCAAAAGATGCATGTGCATGCTTAAAACGCGTTTTCGCACAAATCCGTGCGCGGGTGCTAAAAAGAGCAGCATCGGCATGCTTAGCACGTCGTTTGGTAGAAATCCACGTGCGCGTTCTGCAAAAAGCACCATTTGCATGCACATCTTGTGGTTTTGCAGAAAACTTCATCCGCGTCTACCAAAAGATGCATGTGCATGCTTAAAACGCGTTTTCGCACAAATGCGTGCGCGGGTGCTAAAAAGAGCAGCATCGGCATGCTTAGCACGTCGTTTGGTAGAAATCCACGTGCGCGTTCTGCCAAAAGCACCATTTGCATGCACATCTTGTGGTTTTGCAGAAAACTTCATCCGCGTCTACCAAAAGATGCATGTGCATGCTTAAAACGCGTTTTCGCACAAATCCGTGCGCGGGTGCTAAAAAGAGCAGCATCGGCATGCTTAGCACGTCGTTTGGTAGAAATCCACGTGCGCGTTCTGCAAAAAGCACCATTTGCATGCACATCTTGTGGTTTTGCAGAAAACTTCATCCGCGTCTACCAAAAGATGCATGTGCATGCTTAAAACGCGTTTTCGCACAAATGCGTGCGCGGGTGCTAAAAAGAGCAGCATCGGCATGCTTAGCACGTTGTTTGGTAGAAATCCACGTGCGCGTTCTGCAAAAAGCACCATTTGCATGCACATCTTGTGGTTTTGCAGAAAACTTCATCCGCGTCTACCAAAAGATGCATGTGCATGCTTAAAACGCGTTTTCGCACAAATCCGTGCGCGGGTGCTAAAAAGAGCAGCATCGGCATGCTTAGCACGTCGTTTGGTAGAAATCCACGTGCGCGTTCTGCAAAAAGCACCATTTGCATGCACATCTTGTGGTTTTGCAGAAAACTTCATCCGCGTCTACCAAAAGATGCATGTGCATGCTTAAAACGCGTTTTCGCACAAATGCGTGCGCGGGTGCTAAAAATAGCAGCATCGGCATGCTTAGCACGTCGTTTGGTAGAAATCCACGTGCGCGTTCTGCAAAAAGCACCATTTGCATGCACATCTTGTGGTTTTGCAGAAAACTTCATCCGCGTCTACCAAAAGATGCATGTGCATGCTTAAAACGCGTTTTCGCACAAATCCGTGCGCGGGTGCTAAAAAGAGCAGCATCGGCATGCTTAGCACGTCGTTTGGTAGAAATCCACGTGCGCGTTCTGCAAAAAGCACCATTTGCATGCACATCTTGTGGTTTTGCAGAAAACTTCATCCGCGTCTACCAAAAGATGCATGTGCATGCTTAAAACGCGTTTTCGCACAAACGCGTGCGCGGGTGCTAAAAAGAGCAGCATCGGCATGCTTAGCACGTCGTTTGGTAGAAATCCACGAGCGCGTTCTGCAAAAAGCACCATTTGCATGCACATCTTGTGGTTTTGCACAAAACTTCATCCGCGTCTACCAAAAGATGCATGTGCATGCTTAAAACGCGTTTTCGCACAAATGCGTGCGCGGGTGCTAAAAAGAGCAGCATCCGCATGCTTAGCACGTCGTTTGGTAGAAATCCACGTGCGCGTTCTGCCAAAAGCACCATTTGCATGCACATATTGTGGTTTTGCAGAAAACTTCATCCGCGTCTACCAAAAGATGCATGTGCATGCTTAAAACGCGTTTTCGCACAAATCCGTGCGCGGGTGCTAAAAAGAGCAGCATCGGCATGCTTAGCACGTCGTTTGGTAGAAATCCACGTGCGCGTTCTGCAAAAAGCACCATTTGCATGCACATCTTGTGGTTTTGCAGAAAACTTCATCCGCGTCTACCAAAAGATGCATGTGCATGCTTAAAACGCGTTTTCGCACAAATGCGTGCGCGGGTGCTAAAAAGAGCAGCATCGGCATGCTTAGCACGTTGTTTGGTAGAAATCCACGTGCGCGTTCTGCAAAAAGCACCATTTGCATGCACATCTTGTGGTTTTGCAGAAAACTTCATCCGCGTCTACCAAAAGATGCATGTGCATGCTTAAAACGCGTTTTCGCACAAATCCGTGCGCGGGTGCTAAAAAGAGCAGCATCGGCATGCTTAGCACGTCGTTTGGTAGAAATCCACGTGCGCGTTCTGCAAAAAGCACCATTTGCATGCACATCTTGTGGTTTTGCAGAAAACTTCATCCGCGTCTACCAAAAGATGCATGTGCATGCTTAAAACGCGTTTTCGCACAAATGCGTGCGCGGGTGCTAAAAATAGCAGCATCGGCATGCTTAGCACGTCGTTTGGTAGAAATCCACGTGCGCGTTCTGCAAAAAGCACCATTTGCATGCACATCTTGTGGTTTTGCAGAAAACTTCATCCGCGTCTACCAAAAGATGCATGTGCATGCTTAAAACGCGTTTTCGCACAAATCCGTGCGCGGGTGCTAAAAAGAGCAGCATCGGCAAGCTTAGCACGTCGTTTGGTAGAAATCCACGTGCGCGTTCTGCAAAAAGCACCATTTTCATGCACATCTTGTGGTTTTGCAGAAAACTTCATCCGCGTCTACCAAAAGATGCATGTGCATGCTTAAAACGCGTTTTCGCACAAATGCGTGCGCGGGTGCTAAAAAGAGCAGCATCGGCATGCTTAGCACGTCGTTTGGTAGAAATCCACGTGCGCGTTCTGCAAAAAGCACCATTTGCATGCACATCTTGTGGTTTTGCAGAAAACTTCATCCGCGTCTACCAAAAGATGCATGTGCATGCTTAAAACGCGTTTTCGCACAAATCCGTGCGCGGTTGCTAAAAAGAGCAGCATCGGCATGCTTAGCACGTCGTTTGGTAGAAATCCACGTGCGCATTCTGCCAAAAGCACCATTTGCATGCACATCTTGTGGTTTTGCAGAAAACTTCATCCGCGTCTACCAAAAGATGCATGTGCATGCTTATAACGCGTTCTCGCACAAATCCGTGCGCGGGTGCTAAAAAGAGCAGCATCGGCATGCTTAGCACGTCGTTAGGTAGAAATCCACGTGCGCGTTCTGCAAAAAGCACCATTTGCATGCACATCTTGTGGTTTTGCAGAAAACTTCATCCGGGTCTACCGAATGATGCATGTGCATGCTTAAAACGCGTTTTCGCACAAATGCGTGCGCGGGTGCTAAAAAGAGCAGCATCGGCATGCTTAGCACGTCGTTTGGTAGAAGTCCACGAGCGCGTTCTGCAAAAAGCACCATTTGCATGCACATCTTGTGGTTTTGCAGAAAACTTCATCCGCGTCTACCAAAAGATGCATGTGCATGCTTAAAACGCGTTTTCGCACAAATGCGTGCGCGGGTGCTAAAAAGAGCAGCATCGGCATGCTTAGCACATCGTTTGGTTGAAATCCACGTGCGCGTTCTGCAAAAAGCACCATTTGCATGCACATCTTGTGGTTTTGCAGAAAACTTCATCCGCGTCTACCAAAAATGCATGTGCATGCTTAAAACGCGTTTTCGCACAAATGCGTGCGCGGGTGCTAAAAAGAGCAGCATCGGCATGCTTAGCACGTCGTTTGGTAGAAATCCACGTGCGCGTTCTGCCAAAAGCACCATTTGCATGCACATCTTGTGGTTTTGCAGCAAACTTCATCCGCGTCTACCAAAAGATGCATGTGCATGCTTAAAACGCGTTTTCGCACAAATCCGTGCGCGGGTGCTAAAAAGAGCAGCATCGGCATGCTTAGCACGTCGTTTGGTAGAAATCCACGTGCGCGTTCTGCAAAAAGCACCATTTGCATGCACATCTTGTGGTTTTGCAGAAAACTTCATCCGCGTCTACCAAAAGATGCATGTGCATGCTTAAAACGCGTTTTCGCACAAATGCGTGCGCGGGTGCTAAAAAGAGCAGCATCGGCATGCTTAGCACGTCGTTTGGTAGAAATCCACGTGCGCGTTCTGCCAAAAGCACCATTTGCATGCACATCTTGTGGTTTTGCAGAAAACTTCATCCGCGTCTAGCAAAAGATGCATGTGCATGCATAAAACGCGTTTTCGCACAAATCCGTGCGCGGGTGCTAAAAAGAGCAGCATCGGCAAGCTTAGCACATCGTTTGGTAGAAATCCACGTGCGCGTTCTGCAAAACGCACCATTTGCATGCACATCTTGTGGTTTTGCAGAAAACTTCATCCGCGTCTACCAAAAGATGCATGTGCATGCTTAAAACGCGTTTTCGCACAAATGCGTGCGCGGGTGCTAAAAAGAGCAGCATCGGCATGCTTAGCACGTCGTTTGGTAGAAATCCACGTGCGCGTTCTGCAAAAAGCACCATTTGCATGCACATCTTGTGGTTTTGCAGAAAACTTCATCCGCGTCTACCAAAAGATGCATGTGCATGCTTAAAACGCGTTTTCGCACAAATCCGTGCGCGGGTGCTAAAAAGAGCAGCATCGGCATGCTTAGCACGTCGTTTGGTAGAAATCCACGTGCGCGTTCTGCAAAAAGCACCATTTGCATGCACATCTTGTGGTTTTGCAGAAAACTTCATCCGCGTCTACCAAAAGATGCATGTGCATGCTTAAAACGCGTTTTCGCACAAATCCGTGCGCGGGTGCTAAAAAGAGCAGCATCGGCATGCTTAGCACGTCGTTTGGTAGAAATCCACGTGCGCGTTCTGCAAAAAGCACCATTTGCATGCACATCTTGTGGTTTTGCAGAAAACTTCATCCGCGTCTACCAAAAGATGCATGTGCATGCTTAAAACGCGTTTTCGCACAAATGCGTGCGCGGGTGCTAAAAAGAGCAGCATCGGCATGCTTAGCACGTCGTTTGGTAGAAATCCACGAGCGCGTTCTGCAAAAAGCACCATTTGCATGCACATCTTGTGGTTTTGCAGAAAACTTCATCCGCGTCTACCAAAAGATGCATGTGCATGCTTAAAACGCGTTTTCGCACAAAT